>NC_141088.1:40126068-40266068 GCF_041138505.1 Cibotium barometz
CTCGAGCAATGTTATGCATTTAGCACGTGCTGACCGGATAAGACAATTTAATATAACACGTAAAGAACGACGTAATGTTGCTAGGAAAAGAACAATATTTTAAAAAAAACAACCAGCTAGAAATGTAGAGTAGAGGGAGCAATATCGAACACAAGACCGTGCTAATTGCATTGTGAACCGAGGTATTTCTAGATAAAGGAATGTGATAGACACTCCAATAAGAAGTAGAAGGGTTCAATTAGATGCAATCAGGGCTTCTTGCCGTTCAATTGCAGTAGAACGAACTTTAAGTAGCAGGGGTGCCATGATAAGTTGAGGGGGATACCTCTCTATTCTTCGTCAATTTCCATTAAGAGAGGATATAAGACACCTGGCTATGTACCCATTAGTGTTTTGCACTCCAACTCTTCACTCCCTTCTGGGATCTCTTAATCACTTTTATAGTTTTTGCCATGCTCAATTGTTGGAGAGATGAGACAAAAACAGCTCTATGTCATGTTGTAGTAGGAAGCCATTGTTATAAAGCGGGGCATGTGTCATTGTTGCCGCCGTTAGAGGAGCCACCCAAGTTTCTAAGAATTCTATTACATGGCAATGATTCTAGAAGCAAATTATTTAGAAAGAACATGCGGGCATACAATAGTGCCCTAGCTTTTGTATCATTGGGTGCTCATATTGATGAAACATTTTTCAAAAATAGAGGCATATATAACTTTCGAGTTCATGGCAATGTATATCATCATGTTGGAACTTTATTGCCTGATGGAGGACGGGAAGATGCATGAACTACAAAATCATTTGGATGGCATGCCTGGTTTGGATCGTGGTGTTTTAGCATCACTGCAAAGGATGATACATGTATGCAATCCATATGCCTGTGCATTGCGAGATGTTGGTGAAGTATAAAGGAAGAAATCCACATGTAGATTTAAAGATGATAATTTGCGAGAACCGCTCTACCTCTAGACAATACTTGGTGCCTACACAGCTTGCGAGGATGCTGCTATCATGCCAGGGCAAGGAGATGATGCCGATGTCGGCTATCGAGACATCCAAATTTTTTTGCGCAATGGGTTTGTGAGAAGAATATCTAATTTGCATCGATCATACATGCCACTCATATGTGTTCTTTTATTTCCACGAGGGGAGGATGGTTGGCATATATACATTCCATATGCTGGTGTTTCTTCCCATGCATCATTGCATGAGATTCAAAGTTCAAAATGTGTTACTCAAAGACAATATTATGCATACCGATTGTAGATCAGACTTGATACCAATGCTTGCCTTCTACGTGGGGGAAGATTATTGCAATAGTTTGTGTGCAGAAGTGTATCAAGGATTATCTGACATGGTTAATGCAGTTGATGGTACAAGAACTATACTGGGCAACACTATGGGACGTAGAGTTGTGCTACCATCTTCTTTTACAGGAGGGCCACGGTATATGTATAAGCTATACCAGGATGCAATGGCAATTGTGAGGAAGAAGGGTAAGCCAGATTTGTTCATTACATTCACTTGCAATCCACAATGGTCTGAAATATCTGAAGCATTGCTTCTAGGCCAGAGTGCGCATGATCGACCGGATTTGACAACCCACGTGTTTAATAAAAAACACAAGGATATGATGAGGTCAATTACAAAGGATAATTTGTTTGGAAAAGTGGCTGGTTATGTTTGTGTGATTGAGTTCCAAAAGAGAGGTTTGCTGCACTCACACATATTATTGATTTTGGCTGATGAATTTAACGCAACTGAGATTAGTCATTATATGATCGATTGGTATGTGCAGAGCTTCCTGATAGGAAAATGATTTTTGAGTTACATGAGATTATTAGACAATGTAATGTTCATGGCCCATGTGGTGCACTAAATCCCAATGCTCCATGCATGACTAATGGGAAATGTAGTCGTCGTTATCCATGTGCCTTCTCTAAATCTACTATGGTGGTGGGTAGCGATGGCTATCCTATTTATGTGCATCGAGATGATGGCAGGAACATACAAGTGAAAGGAGCTGTCGTGTGACAATCATTGGATAGTGCCATTTAATCCTTTCCTCTCCATGAAATACAAGGCACACATCAATGTTGAAGTATGCTCCACAATCACAACAATTAAATATTTGTATAAATATGTGTACAAGGGTCATGACAGAGCAACAATCAGAATGCAAATTGTAAATCATGTAGAAAGGCATGGAGAACTAGAACATTCAACTGATGGTGTGGTGGATGAGGTCAGTAGGTACTTGGATGCAAGTTATGTGTCAGCATCAGAAGTATGCTGTCGAATTTATGAATATGATATGCATGAAGAAAAGCCCGATGTCCAAAGATTACAAGTTCATCTTCCCCTACATAATAATGTCATGTTTCGAGAGATGATGATGATTTGCAAAGTATAATAGATAGAGAAAGAAGCAAAAAAACTACCCTTACAAAGTGGTTTGCATGTAATGAGTTGCATGATGTAAAAGATTTGCTTTACAGTGACTTTCCCAGCTAATGGGTTTGGAACACGAGTCTTAAGAAGTGGACTAAAAGAAAGTTAGGCAATAGCATCGGTCTCATGTACAACGTTTCTCCATCTGCTAGTGATGAGCAATATTTCTTGCGTATGTTGCTTACTATTTGCAAAGGTTGTAAGTCTTTTGATGACTTGCGCACTTTTGATGGGCAATTCTATCCTACTTTCAAGGGAGCATGCATAGCTAAAGTGATGAAGAATGGTTTATATGTATGCAAGAGGCCGCGTTTCATCAAACCGGTTCGCAATTGAGACACCTATTTGTCACAATTTTGGTGTTTTGTGCAACCTCTCCCGGCCTTCTGTGGGCAAGATTTTCATCAAAACTTTCGGATGATTTTTTTCATGCATTGCAACTGACTATAGAGAATTTAAATGATCATCAGGTAGTGGCAAAGAATGAGGCTCTGTTGCATTTAGAGCACATTCTTCAGCAACATGGCCGAAGGTTGGTTGAGTTTGAGGGAATGCCTCCTGTGGGACAGATCAACTGTGTCCATAGTTATAAATGAATTATTACAAGAAGAGAGAATATTTAATGTTGAGCAGCAGGCACAGATTGATGATCGAATGAAAACAACTTTAAATGATTGTCAACTAGCGGCCTTTAATCAGATTTTGGAGGCAGTATCTGCAAGTGTTGGTGAAGTGTTTTTTCTCGATGGTCCAGGAGGGTCTGGCAAGACCTTTCTCTATAATTGCTTGCTTTCTCGGTTGCGTGGGGAGGGACATGTTGCTTTGGCATGTGCATCTTCTGGCATTACATCCTTGCTACTAGGCAATGGTCGTACAACTCATTCATGGTTTAAAATACCATTGGACCTACATGCAGCTAGCACATGTAACATAAAGGTTAACAGTCAGCTTGCAGATGTTGTGAAGCTAGCTAAGCTAATAATATGGGATGAGGCACCCATGACCCATCGATATGCCTTTGAAGCCTTGGACATGACATTAAGAGACATCATGGGTAATGATCAACTTTTTGGTGGAAAGGTCATATTGTTTGCTGGAGATTTTAGGCAGATCTTGCCAGTTGTTCCAAAGGGAGGACGAGAGGACATTGTTAATGCCGCATTATGTCACTCACAAATATGGAGAGACACTAAAGTATTGAAGCTTACACAGAACATGCAGGTGCTTCGAAATGGTAATAACTTAACAGAGCATGAGTTCATACAGTGGGTTCTAGACATTGGCAATGGAACAGAGAGG
Organism: Cibotium barometz; assembly: GCF_041138505.1. Lineage (NCBI taxonomy): Eukaryota > Viridiplantae > Streptophyta > Polypodiopsida > Cyatheales > Cibotiaceae > Cibotium > Cibotium barometz. The sequence goes on from NC_141088.1 coordinate 40,129,816, forward strand.
GAGGGAATAAAAGACGGTATTGTGTCAATTCCATCAAAAATGCTTTTAGAGAGAGGGTCTATGGAGGACTTGATTAAATGGGTGTATACAGGGCTTCTAAGTGTTGTAGATTATGCATTGTATTTTAGAGAGTGCGCCATTCTTGCACCTTGAAACCTTGAAGTTGATGCGATCAATAGCACTGCATTGGATACCATGCCTGGGGAGAGCAAGGAGTACTTGAGTGCAGATTCAGTTAATAACAGTGGTGAAGGTTCTTTTTTATATGCAACAGAGTACCTAAACAATCTTAATCTTGGTGGTGGTTATCCACCTCATCGACTGATTCTGAAAAGAAATGCTCCAATAATTTTATTGCGTAATCTAAATCCTTGGGAGGGATTGTGTAATTTTATTGCGTAATCTAAATCCTCGGGAGGGATTGTGCAATGGTACTTGATTAATATGCAAGGAATTTCACACAAAGGTGTTAGAGGTGAAAATTATTACTGGCACTCACATTGGAGATAGGGTCTTCATTCCGAGAATAACTTTCATTCCAAGTACATTGCAGCTTCCATTTGATATGAGGCGAAGGCAGTTCCCTGTTCGACTCCCATTTGCCATGACAATAAATAAATCACAAGGCCAAACAATGTCTCTTTTAGGATTATACTTGGCAACTCCAGTATTTAGTCATGGACAAGTATATGTTGCTTTCTCACGTGTGCAATCATCAAATGCTGTCAAGGTATTTCTTCAAGATACTACCTGCTATGAGACCAATGTGAGTGGTCGAGAGACGGTTTATACTACTAATGTTGTATACAAGGAAGTTTTGAATATGGCAATAAGAACTACCTACTATTTACCATTGAGTTTTATTGGTGGACTTGGAAAATATATCAAATGCAATGGCAGTTATCCATTCCAAGGGCAAACTTGATTTATTTATTACTTTTGCATGCAATCAAAACTGGTAAGAGATTTTAGATGCTTTACTTCCGAGACAGTGTGTATGTGATCAACCTGATTTGATAACTATAGGTTTTTTACTAGAACGTCCTTTCAGTTATGGTCTCTAACTTAGGGGAGGATATCCACCTTATTTCTTGGCTTACAATAAGTGACATTGTTTATAAGTAGATCTTAGAAGTTTCTAGGTAATAATTTCAGGTATCGTATTGAAGTTGTGTTCTAATTTTCTATATGTGTCTTTTTGTATGCATGTGTATCTTTCCTATTAAGCACGTCCTTTCCCTTGCCGTATGACAAGAGGAGGATGCATGCCAAAAGGAGTTTCCATGGCTCTTTGTTCTTTCTTTTATGGATATATTCTAAAAAGTTTTGTTTTGTTTTAGGGACAATCATGTATGACATTCTATTCACTTTGGATATGTTGGAGTCGAGGGTTGAAGGTGTACAACTTTATATCCATTTTTTTCGTATTTATTCATATTTTTATGGTTTTTTAGTGCATGACATATATAACTTACTTTATTTACAGAGCCACCTCTTTGGTGTGCACCCCTTCCTCATCACCATGTTGCTGGGATTATGATAGACGGCCACAAGGATAGGTGCGTAAATTACAAGAAATTATTTCAAGATTTTCATGTTTCTTTATATAAATTCTTAATTTCTTCATTGTTTTAGGATTTTTCCTGTGGTGGATTTTTTCATGGTCAAAGTTGTAGAGGAGGGCATTGAGAGATATGGGATTAGTGTTCCCGATGAGGAGTTGGGAGTATACTTATTTACAAGAGAGTATGTTTGTGACACTGACTATGACATAGAGATGTGTTGCCTCTTTTGAGGGATTCTCTATACCAGAGGCTTGGAGCTTATTCAGTACGTACAAGAGTTTCTCCCTTCGATACGAGTATTTTGTGGCTCCTGACGAAGCTCTATTTCAATCTTCATTTGTGTCACAGGTAAGATTAACTATAACTATAATAGATTTATGGTAATTTTTTAATTAATGTTTTATCAATAATTCTCTCTTTTCTTTGTAGGACCAAGAGTGAAGAAGACATCCACACTTGATGGTCAATGTAGTGGAGATGCGTCAGTTGTATACCATGTTGGACGGCGTCGTCATGCATTACCTGTCGTTCATGGCTCTAGGAAGCGGAAGCTTCACTTCTCTACTGATCAGTAGATCGATTGACTGATTATCGCTACTTTTGCTATTTTTATTTTTTTGTGTCGATCTTTTTCATTGCTCTGCGCGCGAGGATGTTATTTGCATATTTAGTTGAAAATCGTTACTTATTTGATGATAAAAATCTTTTTCATCACTATACAACGAGGATGTTTATTTGCATGTTTAGTTGAAAATTGTTACTTATTCATACATATGTTTATGCTCATTTCATTTGGAGAGAGAGAGAGAGAGAGAGAGAGAGAGAGAGAGAGAGAGAGAGAGAGAGATGTGTGTATGTACATGTATGTAACATAGAGAGAGACACACACATACATACGTATATATAACATAGAGAGAGAGACATACACACACACACATACGTATATATAACATAGAGAGAGATACACACAAACATGTAAGAACATTCATTATATATGTGTTATAGCAACGTGCATGGTAGGATAAGGAAAGAGATCATTGTGTGCAATCATGTATACGCTAGGGAATGAACGCTTTATTTTTTTGTGCTATGGTAAAAGAGAGAGAGAGATAGAGAGAGAGTGGGGTAGGCTCCTATTAATCTAGGGTTTGAAAAATATCAAGCTGGGAATTCTATTTTCAAACCTTCGACAATAGCTTCCTCCACTCCACCGACAACAAGTATATCTGTCCTGTAATTTGTTCCACTAGCTGACAACCAACACATACATATCGGAACATTCAATTTATGACTTTTATATTTATATCTTTTTTTTGTACTATCTATTTTAATCATCGAGGAGAGCAGGGACACATGGCAGGACAAGAGAAGAGTGCACTCATGTGTATGCTAGGGAACGAATACTTTGCTTTTTTGTGCTACGGTAAGAGAGAGAGAGAGAGAGAGAGAGAGAGAGAGAGAGAGAGAGAGAGAGGTAGGCTCCTATTACTCTGGGATTTGAAAAATATGGCGCTAGGAATCCTACTTCTAAACCTTTGACAATGACTTTATCCTATCACAATTATATACATATGAAGCATGGCTCACAAAAGAAAAGTTCCACAAAATTACCATGTGGCACAACTTCAGAGGTTAGAGGTACGTGCTAAGCACGGGTTAGCCCACTAGTATTTTCAATTTAAAAAGGTAAAGGGTTGATTCTATGGTGTCTTTACATCCATGGTCCTCCTTCGAATTATATTACTTTGCGTTGTAAGGTTCTTGTTGCGTAAGCAAAGCCGCGTCACGCTGAGGTGCGGATGCTGGCGTACGCATAACTATGTCATGCTGAGGAAAAGTTGGGTGACCGGTCATGGTGGTGCTGGACACGCGAAGAGTCTTTTAGTGCTGAGGGGGGGTGACTGGTCATGGTGCTGGACACGTGGGAGAAGCCATGAGTATAATAAACTCCAATTCTAATTTGTGAGTCTAAAAATAATAGAAAACAATGTGTTAAAAAAAAGAAAAATACGTCTCATCACAGCCACTTTAAAACTGTCCACCAGCCAGCATGCGTCTCGCCGACCACCTTCTCTCACTCAACTCCTGAGTCACGAACAGGAGTGCCTTTTATAAAACACAAATTACAGATAAAAGTCTGTGTAGAGCTTTGCCCCTGCACCTCTAGCTATGGCTATGGCTATGGCTATGGCGGCGGCCTTCAGCTCTCATTTGTCCTCTCTCCTCCCCTGTTCTCTTGAATCCATCCTACTTACCCTTTTGGTAATGGTTTTGGTCTCCCTTGCTATCTTTCACCTCACCCGCCCGAAGCTCAAACTACCTCCTGGCCCCCTCACAGTTCCCATATTTGGCAATTGGCTTCAAGTAGGGGATGACCTCAATCATAGGAACCTCTCCGACCTCGCAAAGAAATTTGGGGACATCTTTCTTCTGAGAATGGGGCAACGGAACCTTGTGGTGGTGTCCTCCCCGGAGCTTGCCAAGGAGGTTCTCCACACACAGGGTGTGGAGTTTGGCTCCCGCACTCGCAATGTCGTGTTTGATATCTTCACAGGCAAAGGCCAGGACATGGTCTTCACTGTGTATGGCGACCATTGGCGAAAGATGAGAAGGATCATGACTGTCCCCTTCTTCACTAACAAAGTTGTGCACCAATCTAGTGTCTATTGGGAAGAGGAAATCAATCACGCCATCGCTGACCTCAAAGCCCGCCCTCAGGCCTCCACCACTGGCGTTGTCATCAGAAGAAGATTGCAGTTGCTCATGTACAACAACATGTACCGCATCATGTTTAACACAAGATTTGAGTCAGAAGATGATCCCCTCTTCAACCAGCTCAAGAAGCTCAATGGGGAGAGGAGTAGGCTTGCACAGAGCTTTGAGTACAATTATGGTGATTTCATCCCTATTTTGAGGCCTTTCCTCAAGGGTTATCTTGCATTGTGCAAGAAGGTGAAGGAAGAGCGGCTCCAGCTCTTCAAAAAGTACTTCATAGATGAGCGAAAGTAAGCAGCAGTTCATAAGCCTTCAATTTGTGTTTTGTGTGTGTTTCTCTAATTGTGATTAGAGGCAGTACTTAGCAAAAAATTGGGAGCGGCTTTTAATTGTGTGCTGCTAATCTCATCTTGTAGGAAATTGACGAGCCTGAAGCCCTTTTTGAACGCTGAGGAGAAGTGTGCCATCGATCACATTTTGGACGCGCAGAAGAACGGGGAAATCAACGAGGACAATGTGTTGTACATTGTGGAGAATATTAACGTGGCAGGTAAAGTACTTAATCAACAGTAAAGCTGTTACCTATATAACGTGAACCTGCACGAATTCTGGCGCAGAGGTGAGCATGCTTAATTAAACAGTGTGGGATTTCTTTCTTTCTTGGCTTGGTGTACGTCTGCAGCTATTGAGACGACGCTATGGTCCGTTGAATGGGGGATAGCAGAGCTGGTGAACAACCAAGACATACAGCAGAAGGTGCGGGAGGAGATGGAGAGGGTGCTAGGCAAGGGGGTAGCATTGACTGAGGCAGACACGCCGAAGCTGCCCTACCTACACGCTGTGGTGAAGGAGACGATGAGGCTTCGCATGGCGATCCCACTGCTGGTTCCACACATGAACCTCAACCAGGCCAAGCTGGGCGGCTACGACATACCGGCCGAGAGCAAGATCCTCGTCAACGCATGGTACCTCGCCAACAACCCTGCCTTGTGGGAGAAGCCGGAGGTGTTCGACCCAGAGCGGTTTTTGGGCCCTGAGAAGATCGATGCCTCCGGTAATGATTTCCGGTTTCTGCCCTTCGGCGTGGGGCGCCGAAGCTGCCCCGGCATCATCCTTGCTATCCCCATCCTCTCCCTCGTCCTCGGCCGCCTCGTCCAATCCTTCCAGCTCCTCCCCCCTCCTGGCCAATCCAAAGTGGACACCTCGGAGCAGGGCGGCCAGTTCAGCCTCCACATCGCCAACCACTCCGTCGTGGTTTGCAAACCCCTCTAGAGAGTGCCGCCTCCATCGATAAGCACAGAACTAAAGTATTTTGCCTTTAGCTAAAAAATGCGTGGTTGTTGAGATTCCAAGGAGTGTTCTTCTTCCCTTGAATGTTTGAACTTGAATGTTTGAACAATGTCAACTTGCTAATCAATTTAAATAAAAGATTCGTAACTGTGTTGAATTCGACGAGGAGTTGGAATTCTTTATAAGGACACCAACTTCGATGAGAAATTAGAAGGGCAAACACACAACATACACCAATCAAAGTGCTAAGCAACACTACTGTATGGACACTATAGCCTATATGGCGTAAAATTTTATATCTAATTGACATTTCAAGTATATTAATGACTCCTTCAAAGAGTCAGTGCAAGGTCAAACATGAAGTAGTAAGAAGCAATTTCTTATAAGTGAGGAGGAAAGATTGTTGTCACGTGATATTATGAGCAATTTCTAAATTAGAAGGGGAAAGGTTGTTGATCAAATGGGTTGTAAAATGCTTAGTTGGTAGCTCTTTGGTAGCACAAAATTTGCACCTCTTATTTTGGTGCTTTTTTTTTGAGAATTTTATGAGCATCTCTTTTTCATTCTCCTTGTCTCTCTAACACACACACACACATCATGTATGTGCATATACGTGTATCTATGAGAGAGAGAGAGACCAATAATGCTTGCAATAGGCCAAAATGACCTATGAGACTAAATAGTCAACATGAAGACCATGATTCAAAGAGTATAGAAAAAACGAAGAAGTCCTAATAATCAGTCGAGCTACAATATCGTATACCACGTAGATTCATCTTAAGTAAAAGTAATTTAAACTACTTTGTTTTTTGGAGTGGAGTGTTCTTAACGAGGGCTCTACCCTCATGATAGAATGTTAATTTTGCCTTCTATAACCTTCTATCATCTTCTTGGACTTTGAATTCTTGTATGATTGTTAATATTGCCTTGTTTGTGACCTACTTAAATCTTGGCTAATTTTAGTTCTTGCACATGATTTAAAGCGTATCTGCAAACCTTACTTAAATCATCTATCCAATAGAAACTAAATTATTTACTATGTTAGGCACATGCAGTACATTAGACAAGTACCTCATCTTATCATCTTACATAGCCAATGGCATGTTCCCAATGTGAGCAATAGGGTGAGTTTTGCCATTCCTCGTCTCTACATAACTTGCTTTTTCCATATCTCTAAGCCACTCACCATGATAGGTCATGTGGTTAGAGGCTCCCAAATCTATATACGTATATCATCAATGTCTGTGGATGTGGATAATACATTTATAGTAGTCACTGAATTCAACATGTGCTGCATAACAAATAAATGCTCACATCTATCTTTAGCTTGCTTGCTTAAAGATATATTATCATTTTATTGTAACTTGTCACTTTTTATGTTACCTGTTTCTTGCGATATTTCTTTATAAATTCTGTTGTTGCAGAGTGACATTTGCACAATAAGAAGCTATCCTTTGAACTTGATCTAGATTGTTGCCTCTGCCAACTGTCTCGGTCTCTCTGGCTTCCCCTCTCTTGAGACTAGCCTCTTCCACCTGTGTGTGTGAATGGTGGCAAGATGAGGGTGCCCAGTTTTATGTCAACAAAGCAGTAGGTGCCCTTGGTTTAGCCCGATAACATGCATTTTTTCACAAAGAATGCCCAATCTCTCGTAGTTAGTCTAAGAATTTTACTTCAGGGTCTTCAAATGAAACACCACATGCAAAGTTGGGCACCTAAAAATTTAATCCAATAAAAATCCAATCTTTCTAAGTGTCTATTTGAGTGGCACACATCAAGGTATTGAGGTAGACGTTGAGATTTGCACAGCTCCTTCCCTCTTTGCTCTCTACCTAGCACATGGAAGCTCCACTTGAGTGACAAGTGGTGGTGGAGTGAGCCCCTAGCGACTTCACATCGAGGAGTTAATCCCCATAGGGTTGGCTAAGTGTATGCCCCCGAAGATGGGCCAAAGATCGACCCTTGCATCTGCACTTCTTCCCTCCTCATGCAAGGTGAGTGTTCATTTTGATGAAAAGCTTTGACACCGCTGTTGAGGAAAGCACTTAGCTAGCTTAGGGTCCTCCATAATTTCTTCCTAAGTTAGAGAGACCTATTTCGCTGAGATGGAATGCAAATCCATCGGTTATAGAAGCTTTACATGAGTTCATTGTTTGACGTTTGTTCTTTTTTATTCTTCTTTGATCAATGGAGTTTGCAATGGTGCTTGGGGAGCAATAGAAGCATTGAAGGCTACATCGAATGTGGGAGCAACAAGTAGGTGCTCTAATCTTGCCATTGGTTCCATTGATTTTACGATTTTCCTTCAAGTAGATAGGAAACTGCATATTAGCTTAATTGCATCATTAATCTTAGGATATTAAGTTAAACTATGCATTCTTTACAGCATTATGTAGCTTAGGACTAGCTTAATCTAGGCTTAAGTAGCTTAGGACTAGCTTAATCTAGGCTTAAAAGAAAACCACTAAAATCATCAAGAAGAGGGGAAATCAAGAAAAAACTAGAAAAAAATCAGGTGTAACTCACTCTCGGGTTGCTTATTTGAGAAGTGAATGTTGATTCCGTCTCACAGAGGTGCGACCATTCTCTTCGTACCCACGCCCGTTCACTTCCTAATTTAGGAACTTGCCAAATCCACTCTGTAAATGGGTATATGGGCATTGAAGGAGCATGACAGTTACATAGCTGATTACACTAATTGAAAGCCAGCACATGACTTTTCTTCCACCTTGATTCCAATCCTTGAATGCCTTTATATTTGTAGGAGTGGCATTCTCCTCAGATAACTCCGGAGGCTCCTCATTGTCTCCTTCTACATAATCCCAAAATTCTTTACCCATTAGGAAATTGGTCATTCTGAACTTCCAGGAATGGAAATTATTCTTGTCTACTTCTCCTAACAATTTGATTAATTCCGTCAGACATGTTTTTATACAGTAATCAAATAACTTGCAAATAGACAACTTCTATATGCAACCTTTAATACAGCAGTATCTCCTGTAAAACTGCTGCAGCAACGATACTTCAGCACAACCTGTGTGTCACCAAATGTGACCAGAGTACATGTACATACACTCAGTATCAACAATACATGTGCAAAACCCTGTCTGTACTTCCAAAATGCACTCTTGTGCACTGTAATAACGAGATTTCGAGCAGAAATAGTTCTCTACCAGAACTTCCAGAAAACTGTCAAAAATACCTTCTTACAGTGACAAAACGGGGCCCATAATGCGCTCAAAATGCGAATCTGGCTGAAAAAACCTTGTCCAACAAGATATTATACCTTCCTTATAGCTCCGCTCTCTTGCCAAGACAGCTCCTCAATCGGAGATGTGTAGCTCCCAGAGCTACTGAGGAGGTGTTGTACCTAAACCAAGAAGGAGAAAGAGATGATGGTGCTCTTACCCGTGTAGTACCGCTTCCTTCCTTGCTTGTTCTTTCCTCTTGCTTTCCTCCATAGCTCTCACAGGAACTAGGCTCTGATACCATAAAGAGAATCTGGAGGAGAGGGAGAGCTTCAAACCCTAGCAACCAAACACACACACACACAAGAGAGAGCAAGACACAAGAGAGAGAGAGATGGATAGCTGAATTTTCTTCTATCTTCTTCTTCTTCTTTACTCAACCAACATTACATAAAGATAAGAGTACACACTATATGGGTTAGTACTCAACTACTACAACATACAAGGGTCGGTCCATAATGTGAACCTGATTAAATGAGCTGGCAGTATAACTATGCCAGTCTCTAGTAATCCAAAATGGCTGTCACACACAGTCTGTCATCCCACTAGTTGCATATCACCCATAATCTCACCAACCATGCCAGTGGTATAGATGCAGAAGCTATCACCTAGGCGGGTCATCAATGTCCGCCGCCGCCGTAGCACTAGTTGAGCTCAATATCTCAACACTACCAGGATCCTATATAGTGATAGTTATCTTCTTGGTCTTATTTGTGTTTTATTTTTTATTTATTTTTAATTATTGGTTTCTTATTATTCTTCTTCTTTTGTTTATTTTTTCACCTACAATTGAGCTAAAGGTCACTAAAATCTGAGTGGGATTACTTTACATAATCCATCAGCATAATTTAAGGTCACTTATAGGCGCAAGTAGGAACATTACTAAATCTAATAAAGAATATAGCCTTAAAGTTTCCCTAAGTGGCACTTAGAAAGAAATTTTTACCCAAACATAAGGTCTTGTAGTTCCATAAATGCATGTAATGATGCGCAAAAATTACTACATAAAAGGTGAGCATGAAGAGGCACCGGAGATACCGAAGATCAATCCGACTGCTGCAGATGTGAAAGAGTTCAAGGATTCGAACCAAGGAGCCAAAAAAGTTATGTATTGGCTCTCTATCAGTATACAGGACACCATGATTGGGCACATACAGGATGCCAAGTACCCCCAAGGAGGCATGGGACACCTTGGTGAAACTCTATGAAATGAATACCGAGGCACGAAAGATACAGTTGAAGAATGAACTTCATACTGTGGAGAAAAAGAGTATGTCTATGAATGACTGTGCATTGAAGATCAAGGGTATTGTGGAAGCCCTTGCATCTATTAGCATTTCAGTAGTAGATGATGATAATAAGGTGGAAGTCTATCTACGTGGTCTCGGGCCACAATACAAGGCATTCAAGATGTCTATTTCAGACTCAGAAAAACATTCCCAATTTCACAGATTTGGTGTCTATGTTGATTATAGAAGAGAAGAGCTTGGGTGAAGACCAACAGTCTTCACAAAACAAAAACAGTTCAAAGCAACAGGTCTTCTACACAAGTTTAGGAAGAGGACGAGGTAGAGGAGGCCGTGGACGTGGCCAAGCAGGTGGCTGAATAGGTAATCAGAATTATGGCTAGCAGCAGAAACAACAACAGCCCCAGAATTCACAAAACAACAACACGCAAGTGGAAGAGGCCAATTCAGAGGCAGGGGGAGTTAAAGAGGTCGTCGTGGAAATTGGCAAAGGCAGTATAATGATACACGTGCACTTTTATTGTAGTAATCCTGGACATGTGCAGGCAGATTGTTATAAGAAGCAAGCTGACATGCAAAATGGGAAATTGCAGCAAAACAACTATGCATCCTCGAGCAGAAACAATGAGGATAATGAAAGATTGTTATGCAGCATGTCTTAATGCCATGTCTAAAAATGTTGAAGCAGCACATAAAGATGATGTATGGTACGTTAATTGAACCCCATGACAAGTCATGGGGGGAGTGGTTCAAGGAGATGAAAAACCTTGAAATACCAGGTTTTGTGGAAACAGGGGATGACACTGCTCATCCAATTGCCCATGTTGGAGATGTGCCATTGTCTATCAGGATGACAAAGTGAAGTACCTTGCAGATGTACTTCATGTTCCGAACATAACAAAGAATCTAGTTTCAGTTGGCCAGATGATTGAGCGCAGGGTTTGTAGGTTTGGTTTAACCCTGATGGTTGTTATGTTGAAGATTTTAAAGACAAGTGCAGGTTGGTTGCAAAAGGCAACAGAGTGGGCAGAATGTTTACATTGAATGTAAACATGCCTGAGGTGAGTGCTGTGATGTTTGCAAATGGTTCAGGAATTGTTGCAGACACATACATTTAGCATAAAAGAATTGGACATGTGAATGTGCAGAGAATGAAGTCTAGACTAAAGGAATTGTGACAGGGCTGCCAAAGTTTAAAGTTGAAGGTATGCAGAAAATATGTGAAGCATGCCCATTTGGAAAGCAAACAAAGCATGTATTTCCATGTGACAGAAATGTGAGCAGAAATGCACTAGATGTTGTGCATTCAGATGTATGGGGTCCTACGAATACCATGTCTATGGGAGGCTGCAGGTATTATGTGACATTTATTGATGACCACACAAGGAAAGTGTGGGTATACTTCATGAAGGAGAAGAGTGAGGGGTTCACTCATTTTCAAAATTTCAGAGTTATGGTTGAAAAAAAGCAAACAGGAAAACATATAAAGTGCCTTAGGTCAGATGGAGGGGGAGAGAACTTCTCCAATGAGTTCTCTGAATTTTTGCAGAAGAATGGTATTCAGAGACAGTTTACATGCAGATACACTCCGTAGCAAAATGGAGTTGCTGAGCGAAAAAACAGGCACATTGCTGAGATTGTGGGAGCATTGATGGGAGAGAAGAATATGCCGCATAGCTATTGGACTGAGGCTGTTTCTATAGTAGTTTACATCATGAACAGGACTCCAACTGCTGCAGCCATACATGATGTAACTCCAGAGGAGAGGTTTACTCGTAGAAAACCTGATTTGTCTCATCTGAAAGTCTTTGGATACATTGCATATGTGCATGTGCCAGATGAGTTGAGAACTAAGCTGGATCCAAAAGCTGAAAAATGTGTGTTTATTGGGTATTCCCTAGAGCAAAAGGGATACAGGTGTTATAACCCTGCTACACGTGAGTTGAGGGTAAGCATGGATGTTTTTGATGAGATAATCAGCTGGTATTCTGCTGAAAAAGAAGCTGTTAGGGCTGATGTGAGTGCAAATGTGATTGCACAGAATGCAAGTCAGCAATCATAGTCTTTGAGTGGACCAGGAGAGTCCTCATCTAGTGGTTCAGTTGATAGACCATGGAGTGGCAGGGTGCGTCATAATACCAATCCTGCAAATGTGATTAGTACATCACATAAAGGCAAAGAGAAAGTGGTTGAGCTCCTTAGTATGCTTGACATTTCTATAGGGCATTCTCATGTTGATGGAGAGTCTAATGGCTCAGAGATGAGCCTTGACGAGGATCTTGGGATACCAGCTATGAGAACACCTGGTGTAAAGAAGGCTATGGAAGCCATGAATGCAAAGCTGCAAAGATCTAGGAGAGTGAAGAATCCTGTGCAGAGGTTTACCTATGATGGTTATGTGGCACATCACTATGCATACATGCCAAAAGTTCTACAGGTTATAGAGCCCACATGCATTGATGAGGCTGTTGGAAATGTGTGTTGGGAGAAATCTATGGATGAGGAGATGGATGCACTATATGGAAATGATGTTGGAGCTCTATATATGGCTCACTCTACCTAACTTGGTCTCACCTATATATATGTATCTTGTCCTCAATATGAATCAGTCTTTGGGAGCGTACATGATGTGTCTCTTGTCTCGTCTCTTTCTCTCTACATTTCAACATGGTATCAGAGCATCTATGAGGGAAGCATCTATGTCTTCTTGTTAAATTCATGATTATAATTTCATGTCTTACAAGATTGTTCTTTGATTATGTGTTGTCTACATGATTTTATAGCTTAACTTGTTATAATTAGAGTTGTTTCTTAATCGCGTCCTTAAAACCAAAACCAGGTGCGTAGATTGTATTGTGCTGGTGAATCCTATCAAAAACGTTTGTCAAACGGAGTTGTGAGTCAAAAGTTATGACAGTTCAGGCAAACTGCATCTGTAAAACAGCAAAACAGGTTCTTTGTGTGAGCACACAGGTTTCGTCTTCATCAAGTGTCTTTGTGAGCACACAGGTTTCGTCTTCGTCAAGCGTTTTTAGCAACCCGCCCAAATCTAGCTTCTTCGTCAAGCGTTTTTAGCAAACCGCCAAATCTAGCTTTTTCGTCAAGCGTCTACCAATGAATCTTGCGTCCCACGTCTCGGATTTTGCTATTTTTAGCAAAGCGACCAATCTAGCTTTTTCATCCAGCGTCTACCAATGAATCTTGCGTCCCTCATCTCGCTATTTTGAGGACTCTTTTCTTATTGACGTCTCTTATCTCTTGCAGTCGTCCTTGTCTATGGTGTGCAGATTTTGTGATTTTATCTTATACGTCTTCTCACAGATAGATATGGCTATGACTGTTCTCGTCAATGGTTTTCCTTCTGGCCAACGTTCTATTCCTTCTTTTCAAGGCCAAGGGTTTCCCGGTTGGAAAGCAAAGATGCTGTTAATTCTTGAAGGCGATGAGCTCTCAGATGTTGTTATTGGCGATTCTCTATGTCCGTCTCAGCCTATTATTCCGAATTCTGACAACGTTCTTATCACGGAAGGCCCTGTTTTTGATGCATGGCGTCTTGCTTATATGGATTGGCAGAGGCGTGATAAAGCAGCTCGTCGGTATATTCTTTCTGCTCTTAGTGATTCTCTCATGCTTGATGTGTATGACTTTCCTACTTCCCATGACGTATGGGAGTATCTTATAGCAAATTTTCAGAAAAAGTCTGTTACAGAAACACTTTATTTGAGAGGTTTGCTTTCAAAGTTACAGTATGAAGTTGGTACTGCTATGACGGGACATATTGATTCTTTCAAATCTATTATTAATCAACTTGTTGCTGCGGGTGATCCTGTTCCACGAAAGCAACTTATTACAATTCTTCTTGATACAATAAAGGATCCGTCTTATGACAACATTGTTACCATTCTTTCTAACAAGGACGGTCTTGATTTTGACCAAACTTGCATATCTTTGATTGAGTATTCTCAACGTCAACAACGACGTAGCATTGGTCATGATGCAGTTATGTTTTCACAACAAGAGGAGCCTGAGTCACAACAGTTGGAACGGGCCTTTAATGTGCGAAGGCGTTCTTTTCAACGAGGCAACCGTAGAGGTGGTCATCGTGGTGGTAGTTTCTCTCGTCTCAAATTTCCTTACAAGCATTGTTCTTACTGCAATAGGAATGGTCATACTGAAGATGACTGTTGGGCACGTCAATATGATGAAGAACACAACATTACCACAAAACAACCATGTTTATCTAGAGATTCTTCTTCTTGTGATTATTGTGGAAAATCTGATCATCCCTCTTCCATGTGCTTTAAGCGTCGATTTGATGTAGATCGAAATCAAGCATATGCAGTCGAGCATCATGATAATGTTATGCCTGAAACAAGTTGTGTTTTATGTTCAGTTCCCCCAGACAGAATACTTCATGTACGTGATGGTTCACTTTTCATTATTGATTCTGGTGCTACAGGAAATATGACATATGAATCTAAGTGGCTACATAACTATCATTCTTTACCTGTTAAGCGTGTTGTTTATCTTGCTGATGATACAACTTGCCAAGTCAAGGGCATTGGAGATTTATATCTTGGCACCTTATCTTCTTCAACTTGAGTTTTACGAGGGGTTTTACATGTCCCAGAACTTCAACGTAATCTTCTTTCACTTGCAAGACTTGTTGATCTTGGTTTGTTTGTTGGATTCGACCACACCAAATGCCGCATTGAGAAAGATGGACAGATTATTGCAACTGCTTCTCGTAATGGCAATTTGTTTGAGCTCTCTCTTAATGATGCTGTAGCAAATGTTGTCACTGCTCCAGGGGATCATGATTGCAAGATATGGCATCATCGCTTTGTTCATGCTGATTTCTCAAAGCTTCTTAATCTTCATCGTCAAGGTCTTGTACGCGGAATGGATCTTAAAGCTCATCCTCATATGGGAATCTGTGAGTTTATTGATGATTACTCACGGTATACAGTTGTTTTCTTGCTTCAACAAAAATCTGAGGCGTTATCTGTTTTTAAGCAATTTCACAAGGTTGCCGAACTTCAAACTGGACGTCGCCTCAAGAAACTTCGCAGCGATAATGGTGGAGAATATGTGTCTTGTGAGTTTGAGAGTTATTGTACGGACCATGGTATTCATCATGAACATACTATTCCATATTCACCTCAACAGAACGGTGTTGCTGAACGTAAGAATCGCACTATTATCAATGCTATACGATGTATGCTGATTTATTCTAGGTTATCTCGTGTCTTCTGGAGTGAAGCTCTCTTGACAGTAGTCTTTGTTCAGAATCATCTTCCTACTACTGCTCCTTCTGGTAAGATACCCATCACAGCATGGACATGTGAAATTCCTTCTATATTTCATTTTCGAACCTTTGGATGTATTGCTTACATTCATGTTCCTAAAGAAACACGAGCAAAGCTTGATGCTCCTGGGCTTAAAGTTATTTTTATTGGGTGTTCTGACACTTCCAAAGGCTACAAATTCTATGACCCGTCCTCCAAGAAAGTGCTTGTGAATCGTGATGCTATTTTCAATGAACAGCTTATGGGCGGTACATGGTCCATGGATGATTCTGATGATACTAAATCTTTGCTTCAAGCTTTTCCATTCTTGTGTGATGACGAATCTTCTTCTATAGAGCAAATTTCCTCTTCACAACCATCTAAAGAGCAACTTTCCTCTTCACAACCATTGATTCCGAATGCTGTCATTGATGATGTTGACATTTTTATTGATCTGCCTATTGATTTTGAGCATGGTTCTTGTCATGTTTATGATGAAGATTTTGAGGCTAATGTTTTCTCTACTTCTGAAGATCCAGCCACGTACAGTGATGCTATATGTTCTCCACAAAAGGATCAATGGCAAGAGGCTATGGAAGCAGAGTATGATTCTCTTATCTCTAAAGGTACATGGATACTCACTGAGCTACCTCCTGGCCGTACTGCCATTAAGTGTAAGTGGGTATATAAGACAAAATTTAAAGCAGATGGATCCTTTGACAAATTCAAGGCACGTTTAGTTGCCAAAGGTTATTCTCAAGTTGCTGGCGTTGATTATCATGAAACCTTTTCACCAGTTGTTCGCATTACTAGTATTCGGGTTTTATTGGCATTTGCTGTTCAATTTGACTTAGAAATTCATCAGATGGACGTGCGCACAGCTTTCTTGAATGGAGATTTGAATGAAGAAATTTACATGGAACAGCCAGAAGGATTTGTTATTGCAGGGAAGGAAGATCTTGTTGCTCGTCTTCATAGGGCTTTATATGGTCTTAAACAAGCTTCACGGGCCTGGTACATCAAGTTTGATCTTTTTCTTACCTCCCATGGCTTTCTCTCTTGCTCTTCTGATCCCAACTTATTTACCAAACACCAAAATGGTAGTTTTGTAATCCTTGCCCTTTATGTGGATGATACAATCCTTGTTTCCAATGATTTGGGATTTCTACACCAAAGTAAGCAGTTGTTATCTTCGGCATTTGATATGGTGGATCTTGGAGAGCTTCACTCGTGTCTTGGCATTCAGATTCAAAGGGATCGCAGTAAAGGTATTTTATTACTTCGACAGTCAAAGTTTATTGAAGATACTATTAAGAAGTTTGGTTTGGAATCTGCACATTCAGCAACTACTCCTTGTCTTGCGAGTTCCATGAAAAACACTTCTGATGGTGGTGGCCAGCTTGTTACAAATCAACCATATGCTAATTTGGTTGGATGTCTTCAAGTTGTTGGTTTGAACACTCGTCTTGACATTTTGTTTATTGCTAACTATCTCGGGCAACACCTTGCATGTCCTTCTCTTAAGCATTGGTCTTCAGCAAAGCGCGTGTTGAAATACTTGAAAGGCACTATAGATTATGGTTTGGTTTATCAACGACAATTCACATCCGACTCCATTCCATCTCTTTCTCTTTTGGGTTACACAGAGGCAGATTGGGCCAGCTCACATTTATCTATGCGATCTACTAGTGGCAATTGTTTCTTCATTAATGGTTGTCTTATTTCTTGGACCAGCAAGAAACAACGTTGTGTTGCAGTTTCTACAACCGAATCTGAATATGTTGCGGCATCACTTGCAGCTCATGAACTCATTTGGCTTCGACAAGTGTTGACAGATATTGGCCATTCTCCTCTTTCTAGTACACCCTTGCGGTGTGATAATCAGAGTGCTATTAGTCTTGCAAAAGACTATGTCCAACATAACAAGTCAAAACATATTGCTGTGCATTACCATTATGTTCGATACGAAGTACGCAAAGGCACTATCATGATTGAACATTGTCCAAGTGACCAGATGATTGCAGATATTCTTACCAAAGGTCTCAATGAGTCACGCTTCATTCTCTTGCATTCAGAGCTTGGAGTTGCCTCAGGCTCACTCTTTCTAGATTAGGCTCTTTACTCTTATGGTAGCTTTGTACATATATCGTTGTAATCTTCTAGACACCATGCACTTTGCACATTCCACAATTGCTCACTATGACCTCTTGGTCCTTTTGTATATTTGTACATAGATGCACAATGCACTTTCACATCATTACTTCTGGTTCATATTTTCACATTTGTATAGGGGCTTGGGTTTTTCCCTTGTACTCCCCAAGGGTTTTTTCATCCATAGATAGAGACCCTTGTTTGAGTGGGGGTGTTGGAGCTCTATATATGGCTCACTCTACCTAACTTGGTCTCACCTATATATATGTATCTTGTCCTCAATATGAATCAGTCTTTGGGAGCGTACATGATGTGTCTCTTGTCTCGTCTCTTTCTCTCTACATTTCAACAAATGAGACTTGGGATTTACTGCAATTGCCTGAAGGCAAGAAAGCCATTGGATGCAAATGGGTGTACAAAGTAAAACATAAGAGTGATAGAAGCATAAGCAGGTACAAGGCTAGATTGGTAGCCAAAGGATATGTGTAGACATATGGCATTGATTATGAGGAAACTTTCAGCCCAATTGCCAAGATGGTAACAATGAGAGTTGTGATAGCACTGGCTATGTCAAAGCAATTGTCTTTACATCAAATGGATGTAAAGAATGCATTCTTGCATGGGATTTGCACGAAGAGGTGTATATGTTTAAGCCACCTGGTTATGAGGATGCGAGTCATCCCAAGCATGTTTGCAGGTTGAAGAAAGCCTTGTATGGCTTAAGACAAGCACCAAGAGCATGGTTTGACAAGATTTCTGAATATCTTGTCACTATTGGCTTTCATGTAGCCAATGCAGATTTCTTGCTATATATGTGAGACATAGTGATAAAGGCGTGCTTGTTGTCATGTATGTAGATGACCTGATCATTATGGGGGACCATGATGCAGAGATCTTTGATGTAAAGATCTTGCTTAGATAGAAGTTTGAGATAAAGGATCCTGGGGAACTTAGATATTTCTTGGGCATTGAGGTGATTAGGTCACCACATGGTATTGAGGTGATTAGGTCACCACATGGTATTAGATTACTGCAGAGACAGTATGGCTTGGACATGTTGTCCAAGTATGGTATGACAGGCTGTAAGCCTATCTGAGTGCTATTGGATCAAAATGGCAAGTTGAGTGCAAATTCAGGAGAGATTTTGGAGGAACCTACTATGTATAGGCGCATACTAGGAAGCTTGATCTACGTGACGATCACCAGGCCAGACTTGAGCTATGCTTTTGGGTTGGTGAGTCAATTTATGCAGGTTCCTCGGAAGCCACATTTGGATGCATTGAGATTCATACGAGGTATATGAGGTCTACTTTGCATTGTGGACTATTTTATGAAACTGGGATAGAGATATGTGTACATGGGTACACAAATGCTGATTGGGCTGGTAGTATCTCAGATAGAAGATCTACTTGTGGCTTCATGTTTTCTTTGGGGAGTGCTGCTGTGACTTGGAGCAGCAAGAAGTAGCTTATGGTTGCTCTATCCAGTACAAAGGCCGAGTATACAGGGGTGCTGCTATGGCAGCATGTGAGGTAGCTTGGTTGAGAAAGCTACTTTGCAGATTTGGGTCTATTAGTGTGGATAGACAAGTTGTCATTTTCTGTGATAACATTAGCAGTATACAGTTGGCCAAGAACCCAGTTTTTCATACTCGCAGGAAGAATATAGAGGTCCACTACCATTTTGGCAGAGAGAAGGTTTTGGCAGGAGACGTTGACCTTGTTTATGTCAGCACACACAGGATCAGGTGGCTGACATCTTCTCCAAAGCATTGGGTACAGAGAAGCTCCACAGATTCTGGGCTTTGCTTGGTGTACATGAGATGGATTTGAGCTCAAGGGGGAGTGTTGAGATATCGAGCTCATCTAGTGAGGCGGTGGACACTGATGACCCGCTTAGGAGATAGGCCCCACACTTACACCACTGGCATGGTTGGTGAGATCATGGGTGATATGCGGCCAGTGGGATGATAGGCTATGTGACAGCCATTCAAGAGACTGGCATAGTTATAGCGCCAGCTCATTTAGTTGGGTTCACACTATAGAGAACCCTAGTATATATTTAGTTGGGTTCACACTATAGAGAACCCTAGTATATATTTGGTTGAGTACCTTTTCATATTGTGTGTACTCTTATCTTTGTATATGGTGTGTTGAGTGTTGTGTGAAGAAGAAGAAGATTTTCAGCCTCTCACCTTGTGTGTTCTCTTTTAGGGTTTTGTGAGTGTGTGTGTGCTTGCAAGAGCTCAAGCTCTCTTCTCCCCTGCATCTTTTCAAGGTTGCACCTGCTGTTTAGGGTTCTCAAACACAACACAACTAACTACTACTGACACAGCAAAGACCATCCCATTAGGTAACACTAACTTCAATTCCCACATCAGGCTAAACACAAACAGAGCATAGAAAACACAGATTGAGTAGAGATTTGCTAAACAAGATAGAGAATAACAGAACAGAACTGAAATACCATGTTTGATTGATCAATATGAATCATACATTGCTTTTTCCTTCTACCCTTCTTCTTGTTGTTGTTAAAGACGACTACAAAGCCCCTATAAATAGGCGACTTCAGACAGTTTAAACTGTTGTAACTAGAATGTCACAAGACACTAACAGATAATATCCGACAAACCAGATCATAACAAACTCCGACTGAGCAATAATCCGACTGAGTAGAATTCCGACTGAGCAACAATCCGACTGAGCAAAGATACATATATCCGACTAAGCAACTATCAGGTAACTATTAGTTATTCTATCTGTAGTTCAACACATGGCACAGCCCGGTGGTTGATTTCAAAGAAATCGGACTTGAATTCACAATCCCTTGATCAGAAAAGACCGGCCACATGACAAAATGCTGCTTCTTCAAATTTCAGGTACTACATCACTTGGCTGCTCAGCCTGCATCCCTTCAACAACTGGAACTTCCTCAGTCATCTCTGCGGATTTATCTTCCACTGAAGTCTCCACTGGCTGCTCACTCTGACTTGCTGTGTGTACACTTAAATTGATAATAGGTACTTCCACCTGAACTTCTAGGTCCTGAAACATTTCCTCCACAGTCCTATCACTTTGAATCTTCACACTCTGCATCTCTTTCAGTTCCTGTACCTGCTGAATCAAATACTCACGTTCTTTCTTCAACTGTCCAACCTCTTCTACCAAACTTGCCTCATGCTGAGTTACAAACCCTGTTTTCATAACATCATAAGGATAATTTATCATGGTTGACATCCTCTCCTTGATCATTCCCCAAGAATCCTGCATAGTGCTATGCATTTGTTGCTTCAGAATCTGTACATCCCCTTGTGCCATCAGCACTCCATTTACATCCAACTCTTCATTCATCAACATCTGTTTTTCTAGCACTTGTAAAGGTTGAAGTCTCAATTGCATTATTTCATTATCAACCTTCATTTCTGCATTATCTTTAGCCAATTTATCCAACTCGGATGTAACCCTTTCATCCATTTTTGCTGTCCATTCCTTGAAGATTCCTAAAGACATCTTAACCTTAGCTATCTCCAACGCATGTTGTTCCAATAACTGAGCCTTTTCAGCAATATGCGTCAGCTTTGTCTGCTTCAATTCCTCCTCAAGCTGCTTCATCTGTGCACTTTTATCCTGGTAATCCTCTGAAGTTACTATCTCATTCAGAAGATGCTGCTGCTCAATCTTCTCCTGCTGACTCTCTATGAAAGACTGAAGTGCCTTCAGATACTGCTGAGCAGTACTCACATCCTTCACCACAGACCCTGGTTGATTCACCACCTGTGCTCCAAAGTCAAGTTTTGCAACTAACTTGCTTCCCCCCAATTCAAGTTTCCTCTTCTTGGACAATGTAAAACTCTTCCCCAACATCTTGGGTGTTTGTGAACCTGATGCATCAATCAAAGGCTGCACTTCTACATCCTCAACATACGGTTTTTTCTGAGCTCCATATATCACCTTGAAGGCCTCCGTTGGACTGTACCCAACTGTAAGCATACTCTGATACAACTCCTTCTTGTCAGGTTCCAACTCATCACATTCCGACCTCTGCTCTACAACCTTCTCAGACGGCTGTTCTTTCTCTATTTTGCTGTATTTTTCTTTATCTGGCAACATAATCTCTCCCACTTCCACTTTCTGTGCATACTGAAACATTGCAGCTAAATAAGCACTCAACCTGCTATTTGATTGTGTCTTTCTCTTGTCGGACCCAAATATTTCTCCATGAATCTTGTCAAATAACCAATGTGCCCAACTAACCTCCTCTCCTTTCTCTGCCCAAGACAATGGTGCATAATTTTCCTTTGACATGTAATCAAATTTTATAATAGAGCACATTCTTTCAAGATACCATTTGAGCTGTTCCCTCCTAGCATAGTTAACATTCCTTAACATATAATACTGTCTACCCCCTTCTCTGGGACCAAACTCCTTCTTCAAGGCTTCATCAAGACATTTAGGGATCACAGCATCCGAAACATAGGGTAATTGAAATACTTCTGCAACCATTTCCACAGTAATACTCACCTTGGAAGAAATTGCGCCTTTTGTTTTTCGGAGTATCTCCACCTGGCTTTTGGCATAGAAGTTATTCCTCCAGTCATCCCACGGCAAGCCTGCAAACTCCCGCAAACCGACCTGCTTCAACCATGTTGCATTCCCGGGTGCTGTCTTGTCCAGCTCTACTTTGAAATCGGTGTAAGGATCCATCAGCGACTGTGTTAGTTTGCCAGTAGACAACGGTGTAGGAACCTCGTCGTCTTCCTCAGCCGCACGCTCCTCTTCCTCAGAGCTGCTAACCTCAACTCTCATCGGTGCTCCCTTCCTACGAAGCCGCTTCTTCATAGCATCCCGCTGCTCGTCCTCCGCTGGTGGTTGCATGCCTGCAGAACTCTTAGCCTTCGGCATGGTGAAAGGTGAGGGCAAGGAAAATGCAGAGAAAATGCGCGAGTGGTCTTGCATGGACGCTAAAGAGAAAGGAACTCGCACACGCTGGTACGCGCGAAAAGTGCGATCAAACTCTGGCTGCCTCGAAATGATACTCTCCTTAAGTGTCCACTCACCCCTCAAATCAAGGCACCATGCAAAATTGTGAAAATTTTCAAAAACTCCGACTATCTGAGATCCGACCCAGCAAAATCCGACTGAGTCCGAATCCGATGCAGACCCATATCCCTGTATGGTCGGACTTTCTTCTGGATCCATTTTCACCTGGTCCACCTGTATCAATGCTGAACTTGCCCAATCCAAATGTGGTGGTGTTCCTTGAAACTTTTTCAACCTGAATCCATTAATTGGTTTCTCAACCCTAGTTCCAAAAACATCAGCCACAATAAAGGTTCCTTGTCCCAGATCTTCAACAATTTGATAAGGCCCTTTGTATCTCAGTGTGAGCTTACCAGGATGAGGTCCCAACCTAGAATTGTACACCATCACCCAATCACCAACCTGAAACACCTTAAATTTGACATTCATACTCACCCAAGCCTGTCTTCTTCTTTGAATCACCTCAGTGATGTAAGAACTAACTAATCTGTCCTCTTCCAACTGCATCAAATACCTGCTCCTGTACTTCACTGACAAACTTGGAGACATTTTCTCAGCAGTTACCCTTAAACTTGGTACCACAAATTCCATAGGCACAACTGCTTCTAATCCATACACCAACCTGAATGGTGTCATCCCTGTTGTAACCTTAAAAGCTGTTCTATAAGACCACAAAGCAGAGTCCAGCTTCAAGTCCCAATCTTTCTGGTTATCCTGCACAATCTTCTTGAGGATCCTTACCAATGTCTTGTTGGTACTCTCAGCTTGTCCATTGGCATGGGGATGATAAGCTGTAGACTTTTTGTGCATAATCATATGAGTTCTTGTTAGTTCAGAAATTACATCATTCAGAAAGTGAGTTCCCCTATCACTGACCAATTCTACAGGACACCCAAACCTGGTCAT
This sequence comes from Cibotium barometz, assembly GCF_041138505.1. Taxonomy (NCBI): domain Eukaryota; kingdom Viridiplantae; phylum Streptophyta; class Polypodiopsida; order Cyatheales; family Cibotiaceae; genus Cibotium; species Cibotium barometz. Next base: position 40,153,265 of record NC_141088.1, read on the forward strand.
GATATTGTGATACAAGAACTTGGCAACACTTGCAGCCTTGTTATCCTTCAGAGCTACAGCCTCAGCCCATTTTGTACAATAATCAGTAGCAACAAGGATATACCTGTTACCTCTTGGAGTTGTTGGCTTGACAGGTCCCACAAAATCAATTCCCCACTTCTGAAATGGTTCCAAAGGCAAAATAGGATGATCTGATATCCTATCTGAATTATCTGGCTGTCCAAGCTTTTGACAAATCACACAGCTCTTGGCATAGTCATGGGCATCTTTCAAAACTGTAGGCCACCACAAACCAGCCTGCAATATTTTTTTTCCTGTAATATCCCCTGAGAAATGTCCTCCTGCTGTTCCTGAATGTGCTTCCTGAAGTACTGCCTTCTGCTCATACTCAGGTACACATCTTCTTATCACCTGGTCAATTCCCTTTCTGTACAATGCTCCAGCAATCACTAAGAATGGTCTACTCTTCAAAGCAAACTTCCTTCTCTGATCTGGAGTAAATTTTACTGGCATAAATCCCTCAGTTAAAAATGTCAAAAACTGATCATACCAGGAATCCGACTCAGCAGCCTGAACTTCAAACAATGGGGCATCTGGTAGATCATCATCCACCCCACTTGGTGCTTCTCCAATTTCCAACCTGCTAAAGTAATCAGCAATAGCATGCTCTTTCCCTGGAGTATGGACAATCACAAAGTCAAACTCCTGTAACAAAAGCATCCACCTGGCTAATCTTCCTGTCAACAATGGCTTCTTAATCAGATACAGCAGGGCTTGGTGATCCACATGAAATATTACCCTGTTCCCCAACAAATAATGCCTGAACTTATTCAAGGAATATACCATCCCCAAAGCTTCTCTTTCAGTCACAGCATAATTCCTTTCTGCAGATGATAATATCCGACTGGCATAAAATACTGGCCTATACCATCCTGTCACCCTCTCCTGCATCAAAATTGCCCCTATTGCTACATCTGAGGCATCAACAAAAATATGGAAAGGTAGAGTCCAATCTGGTGGCTGCAAAACTGGTGCAACAGCTACCATCTTCTTCAACAATTGGAATGCCTTCTCTTGAGGCTCAGCCCACACAAAAGGTACATCCTTCTTAGTTAAATGTGTTAATGGTGCACAAATATTGGCTAAATATCGGAGGTACCTGGCATGCCATTTAATCTGACCCACAAACCTCATGACTTCCTTCACATTAGTAGGAGACTTTGCTGTTTGAATAGCCTCAACCTTCTTTACATCAATTGCCATGCCTTCCTGTGAGATCACATGGCCCAACAAAATCCCACTCTTCACAGCAATCACACTCTTGAAAGGGTTCAAGCCCAGTCTGAACTGCCTACACCTCTCCAAACACAACTTCAGATGCATCAGATGTAAGTCCTTCTTACCAAAAACAGAGAAATCATCAACAAATACTCTCATAAAGTCCTGTAAGTGTGGCTCAAAAACCTTATGTGCCACATAATTGAATGAGGGTGGTCCATTTTTCAAACCAAAACTCATGACAGTAAAATCATATGCACCAAACTCAGTAATGAAAGCAGTTTTATGCTGATCCTCCTCAGCAACACTAATCTGATTGTAACCTGAAAAGCCATCCAAAAAGCTATACATTTCATGACCTGCTACAGCATCTAACACTGCATCACAAAATGGCATTGGAAAAGGATCTGTTATGGTTGCTGCATTGAGTTTCCTGTAATCAACACATACCCTCAACTTCCCATTTTTTTTAGGCACCACAATTATTGGAGATAACCATGTCACCTGGCTCACAGGTTTAATGAACCCTACTGCCAACAACTTATCTATTTCTTCCTTCACCTGTAATGCAAAATTCGGATTCATCCTATACCTTTGCTGCACCACTGGAACTGCATCTGTTCTTAAATTAATCCGATGCTGATGTAATGCAGGATCTATACCCTTCACCTGAGAATACTCCCAAGCAAAGACATCTATATAGTCCTGTAACAACTGCAAAAGATCCTCCAAAAATTGTCCTTCCACCTGCACACTTACTTTCACCATCCTTGGTTCTGCATCTATACCCAAATTCAATTCCTTAAGATCATCTTCTTTAACCCGACTGGACGTGCCATACTTCTTGTGATAAATCCTTACAGCCATCTCTCCTGCCTCCTTTTGCTCTTGTTCCATCTGTTCCTTGGTAGCAATCTCTGTTTGCTGTTCCAGCAACTGTCTGAACACTGTCCCTTCAATCTCTTGACCTGGCAAGAACTCAGACTCTTCCTGATTCTGATCTTCCACAAGCTGCAATATTCTTTCTACATCAACATCAAATAGTGGCACCACTGTTGGATTAGCCATTAAAAACTGTTCCTCCTCATCATCTTCTATTTCTTCAGCAAGATTAATTGTCTGTGCAAACAATGGCTTTTCTTTAAGAGACATATTTCTCTTACCCTGCATGGTTACAGTAATCTTCTTTTTCCCCTTGGTCAGAACCACCACATTCAATCCCCAATCCTGTTTAACTTTAGCCATTCTAAACCAAGGCCTACCCAGTAACATTTCATAAGGTGATAGTGATTCTGACATTCTGATTACCACAAAATTTACCAAGAATCCCATACCTGCAACTTCAATTTCCTGCTGCTTCAAAATTCCCAATGGTTGCACCCTGGTTTGATCTGCCATTTTCACCTGAAATGGTGCGGGGGCTAAACTTGCTGCACCCATTTCTTTATATACAGTTTCAGGGAGAATGTTAACCCCTGATCCTCCATCCAAAAGAACTTCATCAAACACCCTGCCCTGGTACTCAACCTTAATGACAGGAACCACAAAGTCAACATCTGCTGGATCAATGGTATTAACTGCTGGAACCAAAGTCGGATGATCTCCTGACTGCTGACCCTGAAGTCTTTTAAGCAATCTTTCCTTAAATGCTGGAACCAAAGCTAACAACTGATCTAATGACAATTGCAAGGGAGAATTTATGAGTACCTCAAACCAATCTTTGTCCCTCTCATCCTTCATCTTCACATGGCTTTCTGACTGATGCAGAACTAACTCTTCTTCATCCTCCAACTCCGATTCTTCTTGCTTGTCCTGATGTTTCAAAATTCTTCTTTGGACCTGGTCCCTGATGCCTTTTTGTTCCTTCCAATCAATTGGTCCCTTTTGTTTAGACCTGGTAACAGCCAATACCTCAATATCCTCAATATGCTCTTTACTTTGCTGCTCCTGTATGTTTGGACCTTGCTCTACCTGTACCTGTTCATCCTCTAATTGAATCATGATTACATTTGCTTGAGCTGTTGGTTGATTCTGTTGTTGCTGCTACCCCTGCTGGTTATTTTGATTGTTCCTAAGCACTGGGACACCTCTTTCTTCTCTATGTTTCACCCATAAGGCACAATTTGGCCCTATCCAATGATCTGGTGCTGAACAATAAACACAAGGCATGACTCTTGCCTGTCTTCCTTCATTGTTTTCCTGTTCCCTCCATGGTGGTCTATCAGATCTTGCTCTCTGAAATACTCCTCGGCCCCTAGTGGGAGCGGCCTGGTTTGCTGCAACCTCACCTCTGCCTCTACCTGCATAAGGTGTAGGCTGACCCCTGTTCTTGGGATTATACCAACAGAAAGCTGTCGTATGCCCATCCTTGTCACAAATTTCACAGAACTTCTTTTCTTTTGGTGCTGCAACAGAATAACCTATCTTTCTCAATTTACTTACCAAATCCTCCTCTTTGGATTGCTTTGCTTTGGTCTTGTGCTTTTTCTTTGTCTTCACCTCTTCTTCCTCACTGTCGGATCCTACTTCTGAATCCTCCTGCTCAGAATCTGATGCTGACTCTGGCTGGTCATCGGAATCCGAATCATTCTTTCTGGTGTGTTTGCCCTTGCAGCTTCCAAGTCTTTTCTCTACTCGAGCTGCTGCAATTACCAAATCATTAATTCCACCTGCAATATCAATGCTAGCCACTGCATTTTTCAGCCCACTTCTCAAGCCTTTCAGAAAATAACCGGCCAGCATCTCATTGGTGGGTCTCTCATTTCCCTGTAACCTTTCAACCAGAATTCTGAATTTCTGAGCATAGTCCTCTACAAGCATCTTCTTTTGTCTGATGTCTCGGAGTTTTCTTAAAATGTCTGTTGGAGTCTTTTCCCTCCTGAATCTCTGTAAAAAGGCTGTTCTAAGATCATCATATGTTGGGAAGTGTGGTATCCCATATTGGCTAAACCAACTCATGGCCTTCCCTTCTAGAGTTGCTGCAAATTGCTGCAATTTAACTGCATCATTGTACAACACAGTATACCCATTTGCTTCCCATTTTGTCTCAAACTGAGCTACATGACAATCAGCATCCTCCTTAGATCCTCCACTGAATTTAGCTGCTTTCACCCTAGGGTTGGGTAGTTGTTGAGCCATCGGATGTGGTTGAGGTGGTTTCCTAGGTCTTTGCCTGGTAGCCCCCCTTAATGGGTTGAACTGAAGACTCCTTCTAACTCCTGCAGACCTTCCTGTCAGGATTAGGGCGCCTAGAAGTCCCCCCACTAGCCTCCTCTCTGGTGCAACTGAACTTTCCCCCCCTTGGCCTACAACAATTTCTTCAGGGATTTGGTGTTCCTGATCATCTTCACCCTCGTCAGCATAATGAAACGGGTCAGGGTTACCAATTCGGGCCTGAGCCCTGGTATAGTAAACCCTTCCTACTCTTCTGTCCCCCTTTGACATTCATTTCCCTTCTCGTAACAGAACGGGATCAGCAGGATCGCCAATGTGTTTAGGGTTCTCAAACACAACACAACTAACTACTACTGACACAGCAAAGACCATCCCATTAGGTAACACTAACTTCAATTCCCACATCAGGCTAAACACAAACAGAGCATAGAAAACACAGATTGAGTAGAGATTTGCTAAACAAGATAGAGAATAACAGAACAGAACTGAAATACCATGTTTGATTGATCAATATGAAGCATACATTGCTTTTTCCTTCTACCCTTCTTCTTGTTGTTGTTAAAGACGACTACAAAGCCCCTATAAATAGGCGACTTCAGACAGTTTAAACTGTTGTAACTAGAATGTCACAAGACACTAACAGATAATATCCGACAAACCAGATCATAACAAACTCCGACTGAGCAATAATCCGACTGAGTAGAATTCCGACTGAGCAACAATCCGACTGAGCAAAGATACATATATCCGACTAAGCAACTATCAGGTAACTATTAGTTATTCTATCTGTAGTTCAACACCTGCACTCCAAGTTGTTAATCTGGATCGGGTCTACACCATCGCACCTCAATAACTTGTAAATCAAACTCATCTAGCAAGCGCACCGTCATCGTCAGATAACCATAGTTCGTAATAAGCATGCTCTAATACGACGTCTCTAGGTTGATTTTCTCCCTCACTTGGGTTTTCTTCATATATATAAGTTTCCTTTAGTATACTAGGAAATGGTCTGAGTACATTCTCAAAGTGATATGGCATGGGTACTATATAGGTAAGTGTTCTAATTAGCTACCATGAGCTAAGTTGTCTAGGAAATCACCCACCACCATGCTCTAGAAGGGATAAGGAGTCAGAAACATTACTACAATAAATGACGATGTAAGTCCATACGTTCTTGCTCTTCTCCCCTACTCTACAAGCTGTTCCTATGCGGTTCTATCTTGATAGTGTCCTCTCATTGGGTAATGTACACTCACATGATCATGTCATTGTGGTGTCTCTCCTACCATGGACTGCAATACTCCTGTCCCATAGCACCTAAAATAAGTTCTACACTACCAACATAAGTAGGATGTTGCGTACCACATATGATGCACACATGTAAGGCATGGTGGAAGGGGAGAGAACTGTAGGTAGAACAGGTCCCCAAATGTGGCTCCATAATTTCTCTCCCCTAGTAGTGAATAAAAATAGCATGAGTGGATTTGGAAAGAAGGAATACTTAGCTGCCCTCGATAGTACCATTCCTGACAATCTGAGTCTAGGATAGGGTCACTCGTATCAATCCACGAAAAGTCCATTCTCATGGCATGTAGTCACAACAAAGTCGTAATTCATTCTTTTGTTTTGACATCTACTCTTTGTCATTATTTTTTTCTAAAAATTAATGGTTAGTCAAATACTTAGTATGTGTATAGGTGCGCTATATTGTTGTACATGTTGGTGTAAGCTATATTGTTAGGGTATCTTTTTCCAATAGGCTCCCTCTTGATATGGACATGATTTTTGTTAGGGAGAAAAATGTGGAGGATAAAAGTAATGATATTAGCATAAGTCCCCCCTTCCTACTTTCTATCATACCTTGACCTCGCAAAGGGTGTTGTAGGTTCTTTATAACCATCCCTTCTAGATGTGCTCCATGAGTGTTTGTTGCCTAAGAGCACCCTTTGTTACTTGTTGTTGTAAGATTCCTCCCCAGCCTCTCAGGATGTCCAATATCTTCCCCTGTAGTCAAATCCCTCTTCAGAAATATAAAAGATCTTGTTTATACCTGGCCTAGAGAGAGAAAATCTTCTGGAGAGAGGTGATTCAGTTCTTAAATATTTTTGGATGGAAAAATATCTCATCTTATTAAAATAATTTCCCTTGAAACAGAAGTTCAAAAAGATTTTCAGAAGATGCATTAGAAATCAACTATAATCTGTTCTTCAAGAGGCCTTATCCTAGGGGTCCAGATTTTTTTAAAATTTTAAATTAAGGTTCCTATGGACCAATAAGATTCATCCAAATGTAGGGAGGAGATAAATGGAAGAATAAAAGGAAAATCCCCCTAAATACTCACATAAGATGAAGAGTTGACTAAGGACAAGGTTAATAGTTAAAAAAGAGAGATATTTAGAAGAAATGATGCATTTTTGACACCTCAGTATGGGGGAATTTCCCTCATGAAGGAGGCGCCTGTTTCACATGTGTGGGAGAGTTTTAAACTCCCAAATAATGAGATATTTTTATCTCTCCTCTCTCCTGTTTCAACTAGATCCAAAAAGTGAGCTAAACTGACCTAAAAATGGTCAAAAATTGACCAAACTGATCTAGAAAATTCTAGAATCAATTTGCTTGGTTAGAGGCTCACTTTTTTCTATAAATAGAAGCCTTCTCCTTTGTTGAAGCTTAATAGTGTTTTTGCACCGTTACTCTACTTCTCCCCAGAGCCAAAAACTGTGAATTTACTCATAATTCATTAGTTTTTGACCTTTCCCTCTTCAAAAGACTGGTGGCCACTCTTGTTTCAAACAAGAGTAGATCCCTCAAACCATCAAGCCAAAGGAAATATCTCAAATTCTCCTTGTAAGTTGGAGATTCTTCTTTTTTCTATTTCATTTTATGGTTTTTTTAATGATTTTTGTCTTCTTTAAAGTGAATAATGATGTTATGCCTCATTGAAAAGGCATTTCCCTCTCTTCTTTAGTAAATCCAACCCTTCTTTATCCTAGATGAATGATTAATGGATAGAATCAAGTTTTTCATAATATTTTTTTTAAATAAGTAGAAAATGTTTACATTAGAATGATTAAATACTCTTGGTGAAATTCTAGTTGATTTTAGAGAGTTAAAAATTGAAAAATGGTTAGCCATACAAAAGAGGTTATGGCAAAATTTTCTAAAAATTGTGTAAAATAAGTTTTACCTTTTATTATTCAAAAAGAGTAATTCCCATCATATATGTATTCTTAAAGTGTTATTTTTCATCCTAGGTATAGAAAAAAGCATACTAAAAATATTTTATTAAAAAAGTGTTACTTTCTTTAGAATTAAATTCTATGCATAGAAGGAAGCATATTGAAATTTTTATTTTGATTATAAAAGTGTTATTTTCATCATAAATGGATTTCTATGCATAAATATATGCATAAAAGATTTCTTTTTATATTAAAAGTGTGATTTTCATCATAAATGATTTTTATGTATAAAAGAAATTCTTTTATATTAAAAGAGTGATTTTTATCATAAATGATTTTATGCATAAATAGATACATAAAGAATTTTATTTTTAATTTAAAAGAGTTATTTTCATCAATTTTGATTTTATGCATAAATAGACGCATAAAGAATTTTATTTTGAATTCAAAAGAGTTATTTTCATCAATTTTGACTTTATGCATAAATAGATGCATAAAGAATTTTATTTTTAATTCAAAAGAGTTATTTTCATCAATTTTGACTTTATGCATTAATAGATGCATAAAGAATTTTATTTTTAATTCAAAAGAGTTATTTTCATCAATTTTGACTTTATGCATAGAAAGATGCATAAAAGATTTATTTTATTTCGAAAGTATATTCTCATTAAAATGGAATTTATGCATAGTAAAATGCATAAAAGGTTTATTTTTAATTCAAAAGTGTTATTTTTCTTAAAATTGAATTTATGCCTAAATAGATGCATAAAAGGATTTTTATAAAAGTGTTATTCCTACTAAAGTTGTCTTTATGCCTAATTAGATGCGTAAAGAATATTTATATCAAAAAATTAGAATTCTCTTACATTCTATAAATAGATGTGATGAGATGTGATAGGAATCAGATAGATGTAAATGGATGGATGGAAGTGATATGAATCAGATAATGAAAATGGATGAATGGATGTGATGTCCTGTGAATTAGGATGTGATGTCCTGTGAATTAGGATGTGAATGAATGGTATAGGATGTGAAGGAATGTGATGGCATGAGAATCATGATATGAATGAATGAATGATAAGATGTGAATGAATGATGGCATGTGAATTGGATGTGAATGGATGATGTGGTTTGATGTGTGAATGATGTAGATTAATGTGGATTGATGTATGGATGATGTGGTTTGATGTGTGAATGATGTAGATTAATGTAGATTGATGTATGGATGATGTGGTTTGATGTGTGAATGATGTAGATTAATGTGGATGGATGTATGGATGATGTGGTTTGATGTGTGAATGATGTGGATTGATGTAGATGGATGAATGGATGATGTGGTTTGATGTGTGAATGATGTAGATTAATGTAGATTGATGTATGGATGATGTGGTTTGATGTGTGAATGATGTGGGTTGATGTAGATGGATGAATGGATGATGTGTATGTGGATGTGGAAATGGATGTATGGATGTGGATGTGGATGTGCATGTGGATGTATGAATGTGGATGTGGAAATGGATGTGTGGATGTATGAATGTAGATGTGGATGTATGAATGTGAATGTGTTTGTGGATGTATGAATGTGAATGGGGATGTGGATGTATGAATGTGGATGTGGATATGGATGTATGAATGTGGATGTAAAAATGGATATATGGATGTGGATGTGGAAATGGATGTATGGATGTGGATGTGGATGTGGATGTATGGATATGGATGTGGATGTGGAAATGGATGTATGGATATGGATATGTATGTATGAATGCGGATACGGGAGTGGATGTATGGATGTGGATGTGGAATAATGAATGCGAATGTGTATGTGAAATGATGTGACGTCGATATGAGTGAATGGATGAGATGTGATGACATGTGAATTGGGATGTGAATAAATGATATGTGATGTGAATTAATCTGATGTGATGAGATGGAAAATGATGTGATTGGATGAGAATGAATACACATATGAATGGAATGTGGAATAAGTAATGTGGACTGATGAGGGATAATGTGGAAAGACGAGAGTTCATTAAAGAAACTGTATTTGTGACCTGTTTGTAAATGATTGTTTTATGTCAAGAATGCTGGGGAAGCATTTTGACCATCTTGCAACAGCTGATGGAGAGTCAATGAAGGACGTCTCGCGTAGCAAGGTCGACCGAGGTCTTGACCAGCCTCGGTTTGATTTAAATGGTGAGCTTCCGGTACAGTGGATGAGGGACCAAGGAAGTGGCCTATGAGTGAAGCGCTAGGTGACCTGCGAAGGATCCTAGAGGGTGCTGACCATACGGTGCTCGGGCTCTGGGTCGCCGAAGATACCCACACGTGCGTCATGGAAGATATTGGAAGAAGGAGTAAGAGTTGTTTTCTAAAACCGAGTATGGATCTAGTTGATTGACCTTGCTGGTCCTCAACTGATGAGTCCATAGCTCTCTTATATGGATCTGTTGGTTGATCTTGCTGATCTTCAACGAGGATTTCATCTTGATTTTTATAAGTGAATATTTACCGGGTACTATGAGCTAGGAACTATCGAAAAGGCCCCTAGGTGAACAGGTGGTGAGCGTTCTGGTTGCCAATGATGCCATAGATACTCCGATGAAGGAATGATTGGAAATTAAGACTCAAACGAATATTTTGGAGGATTGTGATCAGTGATACTATGGTTTCATTAAATGATTGTTTTACTGATGGTTGAATCTGAGAAAAAGGCAATTTCATAGTGGGTGTGTAAGTGGCATGACTGGTGTTAAATTTGCATGAATCTCTAGCTAGGGGGCCTGGGAACTCTTTTCCCTGGTACCCGGGACAAAACTTAACCAAATTCTAAATTGGATCCCATCACTACAGTGGTTGGTCGGTTGGCTCACCCATGGGATTAGATGGGGTTAGGTTGCACTGATGGATCCCTAAGCTGAGACTCAATTCTATTATGGTACGTTAGATAAAGTAAATCCCGATCAAAAATTATTCTATAGAAAAGAATCAACGGCTGTGCCTCTCAATGAGGAAAAAAGCATTGGTCTCTATGATCCAAGTACAATCTTTTCCTTGATCTGACTAAGAAACTTACGGGTTTGTCAGATCAGCTCGGTTAGTTAAGGCTTTTGACTACGTTAGAGAAAAGTTATCCTCGAGGAATCGCCCGTGCTTTTCGGATAAGGGAAGTTTTTTCGGGTTCGGTTTTTGGAAGAACCGATGGATTAGTCTCCTGTCCAGATATCCATGGGCGAGGCTCTGAGTGTGGGATCCTTCCCTGTGCAAGAAGTGCTACTTCCGTTGTTGCTAGCACCCTTGTTTTCGTTGCTCGGAGGGGACAAGGATCTCACAGTTGTGGCATGTTAGTTTCCAATTTTAATGGCGGTAAAGGGATCTCATAAGACCGGATGGAGCTTATGGGTTCTTGGAGGGGTGTTGACATTGATACAAAAACTTGTTGAGTAGCAAGCCTTTACTCAAGTACTCAATTCTCTTGAAGTATTTTTGAAAAGGAAGGCTAAGTAGGTGCTAAATAGAGGCCTCATGGAAACTGGAGGCCTTATGGAAACTGGAGGCTTTATCACAGTATCCTTTTCTTAAGGGGCATGCCATCTTTTGAATAGCTTTTGGAAAAGGAAGGCTAAGTAGGTGTAGAGGCCTCATGGAAACTGGAGGCCTTATGGAAACTGGAGGCTTTATCACAGTATCCTTTTCTTAAGGGGCATGCCATCTTTTGAACAGCTTTTGGAATGAAAATCTTGTAGAGGCCTTATGGAAACTGGAGGCTTTATCACAGTATCCTTTTCTTAAGGGGCATGCCATATTTTCAACAGCTTTTGGAATGAAAATCTTGTGGGATGTTGGTAATGGAGATATATCAATTTGTTTTCCCTTGTCTTCTTTAGCATTAGGGTTGGTAGAGATTGTTGATTGGTTGATCGATGTGTCTGAGTGACTATTAAGCTCTTAAATAAAAACCCTCTACGAGCCTTAATCGTTTAAGAGCCAGGAGTGGATTGATAAAGTGCATTTCTCTTACTCCTACTACTTAATTGCAAAGAAAAAGAAGGGCAGCAACCTTAAGCTTCCAAAGGGGCTTTAAGTTCAAAATATATGAAAGGATTTGGATGGGAGAGAGTGCTCAAAGCCAATGAAGAAATAGAGAAGGGCCTAACCACTCGTAAGCAAAGATCCAAATGAGTCAATAAAGGATCATTAAGAGTCATTTGGCAAAGTGGATTTGGCAAAGAGGCCTCCTCCATGGTTTCATCTTCCGCTTTTGAGGAAGGATTGGTACCCAAACATGCACTACACCTAACCCTACGATTATCAATCCTAATAAGTTGCCCAAGAAATTGGCTAAGTATCTGAATCCTTTAGAAGAAAAGAGTAGCTCAAGTACTAGTAAGGGTGTGCTAAGAAGTCATTGAAGGAAGGACATGAATATAAATTATAAGTGGAAACCTCCTTCAAAGTCATACCCCCTTGGAGAAATTCATTAGGAGACTAGTTCGAGCACGCAGTGGAAGCATAGATTAAGCACAATTAGCATGAGATGGATTAACTCATAAGAAAGATTAGCCCAATAACTAAGATTAACATAAAGCTTCCCACATAATGATTGCTTGATTGATGCAAGTACAGAAGTTGAGCCTTATGTATACATGTGCATCCTCTTCGGCACCCAAATCCATGTGTTACCCTTGTTAGTAGCCTTGACCTTTAAGAAGACAAGTTAGAATCCGTCTTTTGGGGAAAATTTATGTCCACCATGATCGCCAGGTGTAAAACCTATGGTTTTACAGGATAGTATTAAGTATTATTAGGTATTAAACCTTTACCGGAGATGTCAGGAGTCATGAGTTGAAGAGTTGTGTCATGTTATGTCTCTTGGGATCTTCATGGTGATGGCGGTTAAGCTTTGAATACTGTGTGCAGATATAGGAATGTGTGTAGCTATTGGAGAACATATCTATCTGTTATCTTCGAAGGAGTTTTTTTACTGTTTTTACTATTGTGTTATATCCGACATGTTTGCCTTCAATTTAAAAGATATCAATGTATGCTAAGGAATTATCAATGAATGAAATGCTGTAAATGTTCAGATTGTGCAGAAAACAGTATACTTGAAATGACAGGAAGAACTAATGTAAAGATTATATGGTGCTGATTTAACCTTCAACATGGACATGACCTCATCGCCCATTCTTAACAATGTTGTTCTTTCCTCCCATTGGATATTGCATTTACTTGCACATATCCAGGATCATCCTAGAATCATTTCTTCTTCCATGGAACTTGCAGGCATGAAAAACACCTTCCCGACCAAAGGATTATTTCTGATGGAAATGTTAACATTTAAAAATCCATCAGCTTTTGTGGTTATCAAGTGAACACTACGAGCTTGTGCATGAGTGGGTTCAAGGTGTGGTCTATCTAATGCTACCCAGGTTTCATATGAGATCAAGTTATGACTTGACCCTGTATCTATTAATGCAATGCTTGTTGCATGGCCTTTAGCTATAGTAAGTCCCACCTTGAGTCCTGCTGGATCAATGTTTAGTTCCCCTTCATCCAAGAGAGCCACAAAAGCCATGTTGACATGTATCAGTCTTTTGTGTGTAGTAATTGTTTGGCTTTGGCCTCCGTAGCCTTAGCCTCTTCTTGAGCTTGCTGGATTTTTTCTTTTGCAAGCTATTTCTGCTATTTTAAGAGATGTTCTTGCAAGAGCATCTCTTGGGTCAATGGTCCAAAATATTTTTTAAATTTACTTCCATTAACATAACCCTCCATCTGGATGCCGTCAATTGTCTCAATTTGAACAGAGCCTTGAGGTGTGATTTTTGATACTCGAAATGGTCCCCAGGCCTCAGTATTTGAGTTTCTTTTTCTTGGTGCTTCCGACACCATACATGAGGACAAGGTCCCCCGTTTCCAGTTCTTTTTGCTTAAGGTTTTTGTCGAACCAGTGTTTCCTGCGTAGTTTTTCAACCATGAGTCCATGTGATGCTATTAGTCTAGTCTCATTAAGCTTCTCTAAGTCAATAAGTCTTTCAGCTAATGCATTCTTTGTTAGATGCTCTTGTACGGCACAATCCTTAAGCTTGGGACTAGGTATTCCATGGGCATAACTACTTCAACACTATAAGCTAGACGGAAGGGAGTGTAACCCGTCGTCGTCGCTACCTTATATGATGTTTGATAGGCCCATAGGGCTGCTGTCAGCTTATGTTCCCAGTCTGTTCGACTTGCTTCCAAGGTTTTTGTCAAGCTAGCACACAAAATCTTGTTTGTACTCTCTGCTTGACCATTGGCCTGAGGATAATAAGGTGATGATTTTTGATGGATCACTAAGAATTTCGTAAGTAAATGATCAATCACCCAATTATAAAATGTGAGCTGTGATCACTAACTAATTCTAATGGTGTGGGCAGCTGAGCCTCGAGATGATTTGCTCGTATAAAACTTTTGCTGTTTTTCGTGCGTGAGCTCTCTTTGAGGCTCTGGCTTCTGCCCATTTTGTGAAATAGTCTATGGGGCCATGATCACGTATCTGGGATGGATGTGCCGCTGGACTAATAGGTCCCACAAAATCTATCTCCCATTTCTCGAACGGTTGTCTTACAATAATAAGGGTGAGCGGCATCTTGTCCTTTTGTTGTGGAATAGCAAAACGTTGACATTCTTTGCATCTTTTGATAAATTCTATGGCATCTTTGAATATCGTAGGCCACCATAGTCCTGCTTGAAGCACTTTTCAAGCTGTGATTTCTCTAGCAAAATGCCTGCCTGCTATCCCTAAATGAGCTTCTTCCAATATGGTGATGAACTCATCTTCTCTAACGCATCTTTTGAGCACATTATCTTTTCCTAGCTTGTATAGTTCTGTCACACTCAGTTGATAAGGTGTAGCAAGCTTGATAAGATACCATAATTTATCTTTGTTCAAAGGTATTTCCTATGAAAAACCATAAGTTAGAGACTTTGAGATTTTCTCACTCCATTCGGGTACTATGTCCAACTTGAATAAACAAGCATCAGGGAGATCATCATCAACACCAGTTGCTGGTTCCCCATTTGGAATTCTTGGCATGTAATCGGCTAACACATGTTGCTGGTTCCCCATTTGGAATTCTTGGCATGTAATCGGCTAACACATGTTGTGTTCCCTTTCTTGCCGTGACTGTAAAGCCAAATTCCAACAACAATAGCAACCATCGTGTGATTCACCCTGCGGTGCAAGGTTTATTCACTAGGTATTGTAAAGCTTGATGGTCCATGAAAAATACGAATTTGTTGGCCAAGAGGTAATGTCAATATTTCTTAACGGCGTAAACCATGGCTAGTCTTCCCCTCTTTGTGGTGGTATAGTTCACCTTTGCATCATTTAGTTGATGACTAGCGAAGCAGACTAGATAGTCCAATTTGAACTCACCAAGCTGGGCTAGTATGCAACCAATAGCAAAATTTGATGCATCAATATGCACGTGAAATATGAGATCCCAATTGGGGGGTCGTAGAATCGGCACACTAGCCAATGCTTACTTTAGTCAATCATATGCTTCCTGAGACTCCTCAGTCCACTCAAAGACAATGAGGAGCTTGTACAAGGTTCTGGCTATTTCAGCATAGAAAATTATGAAGCAGTGATAATACCCCACATGACCCATAAATCTGTGCACACCCTTGTAGTTGGTAGGCGGTGGCAGCTCCAATATCAGCTTGACCTTGCTATCATCCGTGGATATACCACTTTGAGAAAATGTGTCCCAATATCACACCATGCTTGACCCAAAATTCACACTTCAAGGGGTTCAGGGATATACGATATAATTGACATCACTTGAACACTTTCCTCAAGCAAGCCAGATGGTCTACCCATCGAGAGTGTGCACACAGATCGTCAATGAATACCTCCAACCACTTTTGTAAGTAGTCCTTGAAGGCTATGCACATCAATCGTTGAAAGGTTGTTGGGGCATTGGTGCGGCCGAATGACATAACCTTGTATGCAAATGTCCCCCACATTGTATTGAAAGTTGTCGTGTGCTGGTCCTCTGGTGCTATGGACACCTGATTGTAATTGGAGAATCCATCTTAGAAGCTGTAAGCTTCTCTCCCAGCCACTCTTTCCAAAACATGTTCTTTATAAGGCAGTGGATAATGGTCTTTCCTAGTAGCCATGTTGACCTTTTTAAGATCAACACATACCCTAAGTTTTCCATTCTTTTTTGGCACTATTACTATTGGTGACAACCAATAAGTATGCTCGATTTCATAGATGAAATCCACAGCAATGATCTTGTCTATTTCCTCCTTTACAATTGCCGCATACTTAGGATTCATCTGGTATGGTTTCTGCCTGGTTGGTCTCGACCTGAGTCATGATTGGAATTGTATGTTGTACTATCTAAGGTGGTACCCCCTTCATCTCTTTGTAACTCCAGGCGAAACAATCCTTAAGGAGAGCGATGGTTGGTCTCGACCTGAGTCATGATTGGAATTGTATGTTGTACTACCTAAGGTGGTACCCCCTTCATCTCTTTGTAACTCCAGGCGAAACAATCCTTAAATTCCTTAAGGAGAGCGATGAGCTCATCTTCTTCAGCTGAAATCAAGTACTTTTAGCAATGTATACAGGTAGAGCTTCCTCCCCTGGTCCTGCAATATCCACTTCCTTGACTTTTGTCAGGCCATTGTATGATGTGGATAGCCCATCCTCCTTCACCCTTGTTGCCATCAGTCGGGGACCACTTTCCATTCGCCCCCAATAGTATAGGTTTTGAAGTGGTCGGGTACTAAGAACAAGTTTGGTTTGTCCTCATTTTCACTTTTGGTTTTAGCCATGATCTTTCTAGCCTCACGTTCTACTTCTGCCAAGGCTTTATTGCGTTTATCGTGGTGCCTAGCTTTTGTAAGCTTGGGTGTTTCTAGCTCTTAAAGAATAACTTTCTCCTTGTGCCTTCCCTCCAGAGATATCTTACTCAACTCCTCACCCCAATCCTTTGAGAACTCATCGTGTACCTTAGTGGCCTCAAGGTATCTCAGTAGCCACTAGGCATCCGTGGGTTTTCTTTGTAATAGGGGCTTTCGTTGGGCTATATATTATTTCCCCTTTTGCCTCCATCTAAGTCGTTGAGCACTGGTATGACTTTGTGCTATGGTACCTTTTGTACTCAATGTCTCCTCTCTTCTGATTCTTCATCAATGGTCTACCAATTAACCATACAAATAGAGGTCGTGGGGATGGTTCTAGATTCCACATATTGGGTCCCCCTGGGTTGCATCACATCAATGGTGTCCAACACATGCATCTAGATTTCACTGAAGTCCGGAGGAGGAAGTGACACATACATTTCCATTTCCTCTTCATCCTTGGGATCTCCCACCGAGGGCTGGCATATCTGTAGAGGTGGTCCATTATGTTGTGACAAAATTGTTACTGAACAATTGCCTTTCCATGGGGTGTGCTTTCCATGTTCTCGTATTAATCTTTAAGATTTGCGAATCCCTATGTACATACACGTGATCTAAGGCCCAATCATGCATCAATTTGGATTCCCTCATGAAGGGTCTCCCCAATATTATGTCATATGAATCAAGTTGGAGCAGGAAGTCCATGACCACAAATGTATGATGGTAGCAGTAGCAAAACGTAAAGAGTTTAAATTTAACATTCTCCAAAAGCCCAATGGGCCTCGAAGACGTTCTGTCAGCCATTTTAACGATTAGATTTGCTTTTTTTAGATCAGGTTTCCCCCAGTTTTCCTAGCAACGTTTTGTGATGATGCTAATCCCCGCCCCACCATCAAGGATAGCCAGTGTTGGTACCCATTATGATGAATCGGGATTGTAGCATTTGTGTTGTCGCTTTTGTAGTAGCGTCCTAGTTGATTAACTGGTACACTTAACGACTCAGGTTTTCCTTGTATGTCTCAAGGTTCTTTTTGCTAGAGGTGGGAGAGCCTCATCTATAGTATCAGCTAGATTTAGTCCACCTTCTATCCATTCTTTTACGTCTGTCCATAGGGTTGGTGAATTGCATAACAGTTTCCCTAATGGCATCTGTACAAGCGTGGACAGCACAGCCACAAGACTTCCTATGTCTCTGGGTTTTTTGGAGATAGAGGGTTCTTCCCATGTATGTGTCTTGTATTCCTCCATAGGGAAGGAATGGATGGACTCCCCCAACCCATTTTCCTCAAACATTATGGAGAGTGTGTTTGCTTGGGACTCCTCTTCTGTTTCTTTTGGAATTGGGGTAGGCACGTTTCAATTCCCTATCCCTGGTTGGCTCGTTTCGTGGATAAACTATATCCCTGACCTAGTTGGCCCTTAGCTTGGCTTCATGACGCCATTGGCACTCTTTGACCAAGGCCCTGGCATCTTTGAGCTTTCTTATTTCCTCGTCTCGGCATTGGGGTATTCACCGATGACCCCTTAGGAGTTGTTGGTTGCTCTCTTTGCTCTTCTTGGTCTGACCCCTTGTGATTGATCCTTTGATCCCCCTCCATGCTTGCATCTGAGGTGATTATACCCCAATATTTTGATGTAGGCTTCTTTCTTTGCTCCCATGCAAGCCCTAAAATGCAGATCATAGGCGAATTTGGTCGCATCTTCACGAATTTGTCATCGCCATCAAAACATGCCATTTTCTGCTAATCGGGTTCATTCGGCGTCGCCTCTACAAATTAGTCTAATTCCTCTTAGGTGCTTCAAGTCTATCATGTAAGGATTCAGCATATCAAATCTTGTAGCATTTGGTCCACAGGAGCTGCTATACGAATCGTTTTTCCAGTCGCCTGTTTTCTGCTTCTCTTGCTCCAACAACATGATGCTTGTTATTTTGATCTATATTGATGTTATTATTATTATTTGGGCTTAAATCATCTATATGAGCAAGTTATCAACATCAAGCATCATATTGCATCATCATGAGCTCCAAATTCCCCAACAAATTCAATGAAACTGGGTTTCATACCTGGCAAATCAAGGTGAAGGGCTATCTCATGAAGAAAAATCTGTGGAGTACGGTCAAGCCACTTTCTGAATATGAAGCAGGTATTTTTGATGCAGTTACAAGAGCTACAATGGCTGCACTTCAAGCAAAAGATGAGCAAGCACTTGGTATTATCATTACTGCTTTTTAAATTATGTCATATATGTGGTTGAGTCAAGACTTATATTGTTCCAACTTGACGAGTTGTAGAGGAGAGTACACCACCCTATGTTGTTGTTAAGGAGGGACTCTTACTCATTGTGTCAAGGAGGTATGTTAGACTTGTTCATATTCTTGTAAGAAGAAGGTCATAAGGGGGGATTTTTGGATAAATGTAATCCCAACTCCTTAGTCCAATTTAATGTGTGGTGGATAGGCTAGTGGTCAGTGGTTGGTGTAAAGCCTACAAATGGTTGGTGAATATGGTTCATGCAACTCATGCAACTAAAAATAGGGTAGAGGGGTTCCTAAATAAGGTGCAAGTCGTGATCAAGTGGTTACGTAAGTTTGGTTCATGCGTAATCATAATTAGAGTCTTTTTGTGTTAATCTCAAAGCAATTTTCTGAATATACTAGTTTTTGTCCCTCATATTCATGATGTTTTGTACAAGCTTTGATCCACCTTGAGTATGTTTTGATCAATCTTCATAGTTGAATTATCATATCCAACATTGGGTACTAAGCCAAAACAGCCTTTGTCACACTAAGCATGTTGTATATTCTTACAGAGTAATGCTGTTCGATCTAACCAATGTACCAGCCACATTCCAAAGACTTATGAATACTACTTTTAAGGACTTCTGAACAAAGTTTCTTGAAGCTTTCTTGGATGATTTGTGCATTCATTCGCTTTGGAAAGAGCACCTAGCTTGCCTAAAAAGGATGTTTGAAAGGTGTCAATTTTATCACATATCCTTAAACCCTTACAAATGCCAATTTTGGGTGAAACGTGGAGTTATTCTTGGGCATATAGTGTCCAAAAATGAGATTTCCACTGATGAGGAGAGAAAAATCAAGTCATCTTGGAATTTCCCCCACTAACAAACTACAAGGGAGTCCAAAGATTCATGGGCCATGTCGGCTACTACCGTTGGTTTATTATTTTCTATGTAGAAATAGCTTGTCAAGCTATTGACTGTATTTATATGGACCAAGGAGTGTCAACAAGCTATTGATTATATTTATATGGACCAAGGAGTGTCAACAAGCTTATGATGCGCTGAAGCAAGCCTTGGCCATTGCTCCAATATATGAACACCTAACTAGGATCTCATCTTTCATGTGCACATTGATGCCTCTAATTCACCAATTGGATGTGTCCTAGCATAGCCAGGGGAGCATAAATTACAATATTGTATTCTTTTTGCAAGTCCATTACAACTAGATGAAGTTGAAATGAATTACACCACCACTGAGCGTGAAGGGTTAGCAATGGTTTATGCTATAACAAAATTTTGGCATTACCTTCTTGTTAACAAATTTATTTTTTATGTTGATCATCGAGCCTTGTTGTATCTAGTAAAAAAACCATGCTCCACGAGAAGGATCACAAGGTGGTTGTTGATTCTTCTTGAGTTTGATTTTATAGCGGTTGTGAGGCCTAGCAAGAAACATGTCATGGCGGATCATCTATACCGCATACATAATGGTAGAGCACCAATCGTGGTTGATTACAAGTTACTGGATACTACAATATTCAAGGTTGAGGCTTTTCTAGAATGGAGTGAGAGAATCATTAAACTTTTAGCTAATGGTTTTCCAGAAGGAAATGAACTGAGGAAAGATTTAGGATAATATATTAAGGCACTGTCCTAGGGAGGATGAATGCTTATACATCATCAAACAAGCATACCTAGGGGTAGCTAGTGGACACTTCGCAGGAGATAGCAAAAGAAATACTCCAATCAAGGTATTAGTGGCCCATGCTCTTTAAAGATTATGCACTATTTGTCAAGGGATGTGACAAAAGCCAATGTTGTACAAACCACAGAAGAAGGATATGATGCCATCGAATCTTGTCAGAGTTAACCTTGATTGGCCCTATTAGTCTTGCTACAAAAGCACGCTTTATCATTGTTTCCACAAATTATGTAACCAAATGGGTTGAAGAACTTGAACTTCACGAAAAGCGGATGCCAGGCAACGACTAAGTTTCTCTATGAGACAATACCCGCTTTGGATGTCCATTTGAGCTAGTCAGTGATGATCAAGGTAAGCATTTCATCAACGATGTAATTAAAAATCTCACTAACACATTCATGATCGCTCAAGTCAACAACATATTAGCCACATGCAAATGGCCAAGAAGATAGCACCAACAAGGTTCTTATTTTGATATTGATAAAGACTGTTGAGGCTCGACGTAGTGGCTAGGAGTCTAAGATCACAACAACTTTATGGGCCTATTGCACATCATACAAATTTGCAATTGGTTGCATGCCATTTAAGATGGTGTATGGACTTGAGGCAGTAATGCCTTGGGAGTTCATGGTCCCTAGCTTAAGGGAAGCTGTAAGTGAAAAGCTTTATGGTAATGAATTGGCTGACCGTTTATGTGTTTTAGAACAACTTACAAAGGAAAGAAAAATTCCAGTGTAAAACATGACAGAAAAGGACTGAAGAAAGAAGTGGTTTGACCAAAATCTCAAGGACTAGGAGATTGCGGTAGGAGATCTTGTACTTATGTATGGGGTCTGCAATGAAAAGAAAGGCCTTAAATATATTGGAAAGGGACCATTTAGGGTTTGTGAAGTTACTCCACAAGGTACTATACGTGTTGAGACTCTTGACGGAGTTCAAACTATTGGTTTCCTTAATGTTAGTAAGTTTAAAAATACTATGGATCTCTTACCAAAGAATCCTTACGTGCTTCTCATAAAAAGAAAGCTGCTAAGCAAAGGGATGCTCAAAATAAGATCCAAGCCCAAGAGGAGGCAAGGGAAAGATGAGCCAAACTTCAATAACATTGAGAAGAAAACTTAGACCTACTGCACAAGCTTGTGTTGGAGAGGTAATTGACAGCATGAAGGATCACATCCCAGCTCTCAGAATACCCATTGAGTTACTTAGCCCCTATGTTAAAGTGTTCTATAATGCTATGCTTGAGACAAGTGCTAGTCACAATCTACTCTCCTTTGCTACATGGAATCAGTTGGGTAAACCTTAACTTGAAATGTCAAACATGATAATAGAGGGTATAAGTGCCAAAAATACCAAATTACCTAGTTTGGTTAAAACTATCATCTATGGTGAAGTAGGCACTTGATTGTTAGGTTTTTTATCATGCCACAGGAACTTTAAAAGAACATGACATTCTTGGATGGACCTACATGATAGCGACTCAATGCGGAATCAATTGGGAGACACAAGGAGTGTCACAATGGTAAAAAATTCTAACGCTACACTTTTACACTCCACGAACATTGCCTCCACATCAAATGCATTGGAATGCTGCAATAACAAAGCCTCAACATCAACATGATCCCATGTCCCTCCCCATAGACCACTCACCACCACCACAAGGTTCTTTATCTTCAAGTTCCACATATGTATCTACCTCCATACCAAACCAACTACCACCAAGGCATTGTTAACCTATGAACGGACATTGAGACGTACTATGTTTTACGTCATTAATTTAAATATTCTGAGTCATGGGCCGGGCTTGTCGGCACCATATGTTAAGGATGAAGGGATTGGGTGATCGTCGATGAGAGGCGCACCTTGAATATTAGTAGGATAAGGGTTAGGATCGGCCGGCCATGTATGAGCGCCCAAGTGTGAACGGCCAAGTCACCTATAAGAGCCAAATGTAACCCTAAAATCCTCATTCTCATGTGTTGTAAATACAAGAGTGCTCTTGCCTTATCTCCTTGGTTTCCTTCTCCTGCGTGTGAGAGAGAGAGAGAGAGAGTGAGTGAGAGAGCGATCGAGCACTGTGTAGCGGCACGGCGGCAGAGCGGCGGTAGAGCGGCGACGGCGGCTCCTTCTTCACTGCTGCGACGCGGGAATCCTTCAAGGCGGCAGTTGAGCGGTGAGTGACACACCCTTTGCATTCTGTTTGAGCTTCCTTCCCTGGTTGTATGCTTGCAGCCATTCGTGGCTCGCATACGGTGTCCGCACATTTTTGGCGCCGCTGCCGGGGAGTTGCCCTGCACCAAGCTCCAGTTTGCAGCTCGACTGCTGCGTGAAGTTTAATCTACACTGCAGGAAAGCGACTGTGTGTTTGTTGTTGAGGTGTTTCTGTGCTTTGCAATCTGTTTCTGCAATTTGTCTTCTGCATTTCTGTTTCTTTTGTTATTTTTCCGCTCCGTGTGTGGGCGTGCGTTCTGTTATCTGGCTATCTGCGTGCGGAGGAGGATTCTGAATCCCCAGATCTGTGCTGCGTGCAAACTGCGCCGCGGCCAAGGCTGAACCCTAAAGAAACCCTAGAAAACTTATCTCAAAAAAATTAAAAAATAAATAAATAAATAAAAAATTAAAAATTAAATTTTATTTTTTAAAAGAAAAAAACCAAACGTGTGGAGAGGAAAGATTTTTCATTTGGAGAAAATTTTTTTGAAAAGAAAGAACCCCAATTGACCCACGACCCATGACCCCGGCCCTGGCCTCGGCCTCGGTCTTTTGATATATATATATAGGAGAGTGAGCCTCCATAGCTTTCTTTCAAGTGAGAGCTCATGGGAAGTTGTGCCCCAAGGAGTAAAGTGAGCATGTGGGATAAAGCCCTCACCCTTTCCTCCACAAGCAAATAGGCTTTCACCCCTTCCCCCCAAGGGAAACGGACTGTTTTGAGGACTACATGAGCTCTAGATAGGCGAACACGGTGCTGTAAAGCACACTAGGACCCTTTGAATGATACGCTCGTTTCGAGCTATCACACGCCCTAGTCCAAGTTCGACCGTATGTAAGGGGGTCAAGAACGAGTTAAAAACAATCTAAAAACAAGTAAAAACGGGGTGCGAAACACCTAAGAAACCACTTGTGTGAGTTTCAAAGGTAGTTACCAACGCAACCCACGTCACATGCATCTACGTTCTGGTCGGGTGCTAGAGCCTGAACCACTAGAAAGTGTTTCAGTTTACGCAGGCTCACACCATCCCTCCACGTTAGCATCTTGGCCTTCGGCTGGAACCCAAGGGAGTGTAACCCAAGATCCACGAATAGTGGATAGTGACTCGTCCTCTGACTCAGAAGCCATGGAAGGGCACCCTACCAAGAACCCTGAGGAGACAAGCCAAAACATGCCAGTGTGGGCCCCACAACCCGGATCTAGCATGTTTAGTCGTCTAATAGAGACCTTTAGTAGAGATACATGCTCTGAACATGCGACAAGCGAAGTAAATGAAGAAGGAGGGGTAGTGGATTTGCCATTCACATCTCATGTAGACCCTACCCTCCCAAAGAGTGTCCATGTGGATATTCTACCCACTTCGTTTAATGAGGGCCCTACTGAGCTACCATATTCCGATGCTCTTCCTAAAGTAGAGGTCCCTAGAAGCCAATCCATAAGAAGTGACATTGCGTCCACTTCAAGAGAACCGTTTGGCACACCAAGTCTAGATGGGATATTTCTCAATGAAAATTGGGAATATGATCTACACACAGAGACTCTAACTGACCTATACACAGGTTACACATACCATGTAGGTTGGTTAGAAGTCCTACGATCTACATCTAGCGCCATTAATCTAGAGGAGCAACAACAAATGATATGTGAGGTTTTTCATAGAATTATCCAATTTGAGAGGCAAAATAGGGGAGTGAACCTAGTTTCCACTAGCCCTATGAGATTTTTGGATACGGGCAAGGCCAAACAACCAACCCTATCACAATTGTTGGAGACTCCCTCAGTGAGTCCCATAGACCCTTCATATGTTGTTTCGCCTGGAGTCTCAATGCAGGTTGAGCCCACGAGCAGTAACTTTAGCTTTCCAACCTTGGCTCAACTTTCCATTAAGGAATCCACAATGCCTACCCCAATGATGAGCATGATGGAAAATGCACCTGTTTACCGCTGTAGTTAGTACGACACCGCTACCTAGTGGAACAGTACCTACAACAGTGCGTGCCAGTGCCTATCAACCATATGTACCTATCGCTACTCATGCTTATGTAGCTCCTACGCCTCTTAGTATGCCAATGGCGTATGCTCCACGACCACCTTATCATAACCATTATCCAAGGGGAGCTAGGCCTAGTCACATATCATATCCTATGTCATTTGCCAACATACTCTGACCAACTTCAACTCCTATCAGCCAAGCTATCCCAGAAGTGCCTCCACCAGCTATGCCTGCTCACCTAGGTGATCTCGCAGCATTCGGACGATCTATTGCGGAAAACATGCGGGGTATACCTGAGAGAGAACCTAGAAGCAAGGTAGTACAAGGCGCTAAGCTCACTCAAAACTGCAGTGGTAACGAGGATGTTAGGAAGCACATTGAAGTCTTTGAACACGTGTGTGATTCTTTGGAAGAGCACAATGAGCTGCATAAGTGTAAAGCCTTAGGCCTAACCTTGAGTGGGAAGGCCGGAGATTGGTATCGAACCTTAAGGGTTGAAGAGCGCACTCACTACCCCACTCTCAAGAGATTGTTCTTGAAAGAATACATACGCAAGGGTGTGCTTTGGGTGGGGGGTAGCATCTCAAGTCCAAAAAGCTGAACGCGAGGAAGGGGAGTCAGTGAGAGACTTTATAAGTCGATTGAAGCATCTAAATTCTCGCTGCACTCCCGATGAACGCTTCAATAACAACCAACTCCTCGATAGATGCATCCAAGGATTGCACCACAAGGACATATACAATGGCCTAGTCATTAGAGGTCTTACAACGTGGGAAGCAGTCACTGCCAATGCAATCCAGTTAGAAGACAACTTGATGTGATTGCAGGTAAAAAGGTGTCTTCAGAAACAAAATCCGTTAGTTCGCAAGTATCTGGGCACGAGCCAATGACAGTAAAACCTATTGCCAAGGAGCCCAAGATATCTGAAATGTCTGTGGTGACCGACCTTACTAAGGCTTTCCAAGAATACTTCAGGGGTAATCGAGCTCCTCAGAATAGCCATATGTACCCAAGGAGAGAGCAACAATGGTGTTCAGTGTGCTTAGGACCACATAGCACGAGTGAATGTCCCACATTCAGAGTTAAATTCAATGGGAATTGCAATGCATGTGGTAAGTACGGCCATCAATCTAAAGATTGCCTAGTACTTAAGCGAATGTTGGCAAATCAGGCACCACTAGCCTGGTTAAACACACCTCAAGTACCCGCACTAATGCCTGCACAACCTGTCGAGCAACCGTCACAGCACATAGTTCCAAGGAATCCGAATGTAGTCCAGTCTGTGCCGTTACCACCGCCAGTGCTAGGACCACAACCTCGATTACCCCTGTAAACCAGATGGGTTGTGAGTCACATAGTGCGTGTGGGGATTATGAAGAGGAGATAGACGCCACTGCTCCATACGGGATTGATACGTTTGAAATGATTCCCCAATACTACATGGAGGATCATTTCGGGCAAGTTAAGCCTGTATATCAAGCGGCTGCTCTTGCCACAAGAGGGCAAAACCTTAATACCTTGGCGAGGAGACCACCTCTTCAATGCTACGATTGTGGTGGACCGCATCGTGTAGCGGAGTGCCCTAATAGGTTACAGAAGATCGCTACTCATATGCAACCAAATCAAGGGAGCACATCGGGAATGCCGATACTTACATGTAATCGTTGTGGCATAGATCATTTGATCGCTCAATGTCCACATAATCCTAATGCACCCAAGATTACGCCATTGAATTTGGTTGAGGTCACCAACCAAGCACGAGGAACCTAGTATCATTTGGGAAGAAAGTGAGGATAGGACATCCGGAAGTGGGCAAACACCCTTCTTGCTGGAAAGAATGTTTAGGGAGGGAATGCCTGACCCCATTGAAGAGGAAGTGATTCCATCTTCACCAGTCCCTAGTCAAGGGGCAATGTCTCGAAAAGTACCGTTGAATGTGTCTAAGCTAATGGATTTCATGTCCTCTGAGATCAGAACCACTATCATATCCAAAATATACGGAGATCCTGAGCTATTCTTAGCTCTTTGGGCATTTCTCAATGGAGAACTAAAGGCGGGGCTACCACAATTTGCAAATATGGATAGACCCGACACGCTTCAGGATGAAGGGGAACATTGGGATCTACAACCCAACCTAGATGAAGATTCAGTCGTTGAAATACCTGTGAACAAGTTGGGTCAGTACTTTGAAGGGGACGAATCTAATGCAACCCTCCCCATTACTACCAAGGGATTAACTCTAAAGGGAATCCTTGATGGTGGTGCTGGAGTGAGCATTGTGACTAAAAACTGTTGGGAATCTATGGGGAGACCTCACCTCGAAGTCACAAACATAGTGGTTAAGATGGCAAACGGAACTATTGCTAAACCTATTGGAATGTTAAGGGACCTTAAGATCAAGGTTCTGGGATACAAGGTGAAACATACCTTCATTGTAATGGATTTCTCCAAGCATCCTATGTCATATCAAATGATCTTAGGATGTCCTTTCATGAGGGAAGCACAAATGGTGCATGATTGGTCGAAAAACCATGTCTACCTACAATTCCAAGACTCTGTCATTCGAGTTGATCTTGAGAATGGTCGTGCACATCCTTTAGGAAGCAAGGTTATCATTGATAATCGATCGGATACCACTATTCACTCCGCCCCATTAAGGTATTGCTATACATGTAAAAAAGAGACTGATGATGGGAAAGATTCTCCTTATATGGATGTCCTACCGGGTATGACTGAGTCGGATAACGTGGATTGGGTACACCTAGCGGCAACCATAGATTGGGTACACCTACTGGGTATGACTGAGTCGGATAACGTGGATTGGGTACACCTAGCGGCAACCATAGACACATGGGAAAATAGAGGCACAAATTGGGTAACACCTGAGGGGCAAGATATGCCACCGTTAGTGCCAATAAACATGATTGGTGTTATGCACTTGACTCCTGATGGCGAGAAAGTGGCAAACTCCACTGGCACTGAAAGTAGCGAAGACTCTGACCAATGCAACTCTGAGTATGAATCTCAAGAAGAAACTGACCCTGAGCCTGATGGGAAAAATGAATCAAATATTCACCCAAATGTGGAAGCAAGGTGCTCAAGGCCTAGGACAGTGACCTCCTGCAGTTCATCCGAAAGTGAGGGGGACACAAGTGAAGATCGACCAAGTGAGTCCGAATCTGATAGAAACAAAAATCAAAAACTTGGTAAGAAGAAAACGAGACATAAGCGCCAACGCTATCAAGCTAATGTACGCACTGCAATAAACAAGGAAAGATCCACTCTGCAGAATGGCTTAGTTATGTAGGAGCCATTGATGCTCATCGGAAGATAGCGGATAATTGGGGACAATACCTCCAAAGTGTCATGTGGTGTATTCCGCAACCTCATGACGTCACCCAATTAGAAATCGAAGAGAAGCCGAAACTAAGTCGTACTGCAAGAAGGCGGCAAAACCAAGAGTTGGCTCAACAACAAAAGGAAGCGGAATTGAAAGAAAAAAGCCTGGCACAACAAGAACCAATAGGCTTACACCCCGCACCCGAGCATTTCAAATCATTCACCACACAGGGGAACGTAAAGTAGTCTACACAAAAGCCCAATGAACGCCTACCAATGGGAGTAGCGGTGTCTACGATGGCCCTGCGGTAGTTAAGGAGATAGACTTAGCAGATCCGGGTGAGGAGTCTAAACCAGTTTTTATTGCTCAAGATCTCACCAAGGCGGAAGAAGCTGCACTTACGAAGCTTCTTAAAGAATTAAAGGACATATTTGCTTGGACATATCATGATATGAAGGGTGTTCCACCCTCGGTGGTGCAACACACGATTCCAATGATTAGCACTGCTAAACCAGTCCAGCAACGTCCCTACCCAATGAATCCTAAGTATGCAAAGATTATACAAGAGGAAATCGAAGAGCTGGTAAAATGTGGATAAATGGGTTTTTTCGATAGTCATCGTGCCAAAGAAGAATGGAAAACTCAGAGTGTGCGTTGATCTCAAAAAGGTTAATGCAGCCACCAGAAGGGATCATTACCCCTTGCCATATTCTGAACATGTGCTTGAAAGAGTGGCAGGCAAGGAGGCATATAGCTTTTTAGATGGGTACTCGGGTTACAATTAGATCACAATTGTAGTCGAGGACCAAGCTAAAACAGCATTTATCACGGAGTTTGGAGTGTTTGCCTTTTGCGTCATGGCTTTTGGCTTGACCAATGCAACTGCAACATTCCAACGATTGATAAACACGGCCTTTAAGGAATATCTAAGGGACTTCTGTGAAGCTTTCTTAGATGATCTTTGTATTCATTCCTCTTGGGAGGAGCACTTGATGTGTTTACGAAAAATATTTGAAAGGTGTAGATTATATCGCATCTCATTGAATCCTTTCAAATGCCAATTCTGAGTTAAACACAGAGTTATCTTAGGGCATTTAGTGTCCAAAAATGGGATTTCCACCGACGAGAGTAAAATCAAGGTCATTCTGGAATTGCCCCCACCCACCAACTACAAGGGAGTCCAACGCTTTATGGGCCATGTTGGTTATTATCGAAGGTTTATTCTCTTCTTCGCCGAGATAGCTCGACCATTGTATAAGCTTCTCATCGAGTTTATTTGGACTGAAGAATGTGATCGTGCCTATGAGCTATTAAAGAAGGCCTTGGCGAGTGCTCCAATCTTGAGAATGCCTAACTGGGATTTACTCTTCCATGTGCATATTGATGCATCAAACTTTGCTCTTGGGTGTGTGTTGACTCAACCTGGAGAACACAAGCTAGACTACCCCATTAGCTTTGCCAGTCGCCAGTTGAACGATGCTGAGATGAACTACACCACTACGGAGCGAGAAGGGTTGGCAATGATATATGCAGTAAGGAAATTTTGTTATTACCTCCTTGCCACCAAGTTTGTTTTATATGTAGATCATGAAGCATTGTTGTATCTGGTAAACAAACCATGCTCCATAGGAAGAATCACACGATGGCTATTGATTCTTCTTGAGTTTGATTTCACTGTTGTTATGAGACCTAGCAAAAAACATGTTATGGCTGATCATTTGTCTTGCATACCTAATGGTGAGGCTCCTATGGGGGTTGATGATGACTTACCGGACACTTCCCTGTTCATGGTGGAGACAATGCGTGAATGGAGTGAGAAGATTGTTAACTTTTTGAATAATGGCTATCCACCCAAGGAGCTTCGTAAAGATCTAGCTCGAAAGCTAATCAAAGAATGTGAACCCTATTGCCTGATAGCCGGGACTCTTTATAAAAGAGGAAAGGATGACGTTCTTAGGCATTGTGCCCGAGAGGATGAGTATCTATACATTTTGCAAGAGGCACATATGGGCATAGCCGGTGGTCACTTCTCAGGAGACTTAACTGCACGAAAGATCTTACAATCAGGGTATTGGTGGCCCACTATGTTCCAAGATGCATCACTCTTTGTGAAGGGTTGCGATGAATGCCAACAATACAAGAAACCCCAGAGGAAAGATCAGATGCCCCTACATCCGATCAAAGCAAACCAACCATTTGAAAAGTGGGGTTTAGACTTTGTAGGTCCAATTAGTCCAGCGGCCCGAAACACACAATCTCATTATATTATTATGGCCACTGACTATATGACCAAATGGGCTGAAGCGAAAGCGACACGTAAGGCAGATGCGAGGACAACAGCCAAGTTCCTCTTTGAAAATATAATCACACGATTCGGTTGTCCTTTTGAACTTGTGAGCGACAATGGTACGCATTTTATAAATGAAGTGATTAAGGAGCTCACAACAAATTTCATGATATCCCATCATAAATCTACTCCTTACTATCCGCAAGCGAATGGCCAAGCCGAGAGTACTAACAAGACTTTAATCTCTATTTTGACAAAGACAGTTGAAGCTCATCGCACGGATTGGGATCGAAAGCTTACGACAGCTTTATGGGCCTATCGTACTGCGTACAAAGTGCCTATTAATTGCACACCATTCAAAATGGTATATGGCCAAGAAGCAGTCATGCCGTGGGAATTTGTCATTCCTAGTCTTCATGTTGCTACTCAAGAGGGTTGGGATGGTAATCCCTTAGTAGAGCGTCTACATATCCTTGAGCGGCTAAACGAAGAAAGACAATTGACTGTATACAATGCCCTTGTGGAGAAGGATAGAAGGAAAAAATGGTTTGATCGCCATCTAAAGGATAAGGACATCAAGGTTGGGGATAAAGTCCTGATGTATGGAGTGCGAAACGAAAAGAAGAAGCTCAAATATGCTGCTAAGGGACCATATAGAGTATGTGAAATTACCCCGCAAGGTACCATCAGAGCGGAGACTCTCGACGGAGTTGAAACCATTGGATTCCTTAATGGGAGTAAATTCAAAAGATACTATGACCCCCTGAGCCAGGAGGAGTTACATGCAATCCATCAAAAGAAGGCAGCTAAAGAACAAGCTGAGCTTAAAAAGATACAAGCGAGAGTCAAAGCCAAAGAACGTCAACAGCGTGCTACGCGACAACGAGAAGCCAACTTGGGAATTACACAAACATTTTTCGAGGAGGCAGACGAGGATTCACTGGAATCTGACCCACCTCTAAGATACCCAATTGAGTTACAGAGTCCTTACGGGGAGGTGCTGTATAATGCATTATTGGATACAGGAGCTCAACACAATTTGCTATCATATGGCGTGTGGTGTCAACTAGGAAAACCACCTTTATCCAAGAGTTCTATCCAAGTTCAAGGAATCAACAAGAAGAAAACCCCTGTCTCAGGAATTCTGCACACTCCGGTTGCTTATGACAAGGGAACCATAATTCAAAGCTTTTTCGTTATGCCTGCTCTGGTACCATGGAAGGGACTGTAATCTTAGGGCGCAAATGGATGATGGCCACCAAGTGCAATATCGATTGGGCAACTAGACAAGTCACAACGCAAGAACCAATACTAGGTCTGACCGCTCAAAATCCCGCACCTAAGTCATCCACTCAAATATTAGATAATGAAAAATCACAAAGTCCAATGGCAAAACCATCTTCGATTGTTGGCCACCCCTCTAACGCTTCAACGCCAAGAGTGGAAACAGGCAAGGTGGTCCCTAAAGCTTCGCTTACTATGCCAAAGAGTACATATAAATGGGTCCCCAAAGCTTCGTTAACAGCTACTTCCCCTGCTCAATCTCGTTCAACCACCAAGAAGCCTCGTAAAAGGAAAGCAGCTACCCACCCGAGAAAGGGCAATGTAACATCGCGATGGATCCCTAAAAAATTATTAGTAGCCCAAGGGTACTACGAGGGGAATGACCAGATTTGGGTCCCTAAACATAAGTTGAATCCCTCTACATCACCTGTAAAACCTTGCAAACCAATTGTTGCCACCCCAATGACAATTCAAGACCGTGGTAAGGGAAAGGTAATAGAGTATTCCGCACCACTTCTTCCAAAGTTAGTTTGGATTCCCAAACGATATCAATCATTACCACCTAGCTCAGGAAGGGGGGAGCCACATGAAGCTTCTAGCTCCTCATGCTAAGCACACACTCATATAGAAGTTTCTACATGCTCTACACCTACTCTTGTCAACACCCAACAAAAAACCGATGAGTCTACGTCTCCTCTTGTAATAGTATCATCGGAAACCATTTCCTCCATTCGTCAATGGGAGCGTACACTACCATCTCTACAATTAGATGTGGCCACAAGGGTCATAAAAAGCTATCTGCCCACATCACAACCTATGACCCGCTGGACAAATTGGTTCCAAGAGGCTGCAACATCATTGCAAATAATATGATCTACCCAAGGAAAAGGGGGAGCATGTACTCACGCTCGACATTCTAATGCTTCCTCTTTAACCTTCTCCCCTGACCATGTAATTGCCAAATTCAAGGGGATGTATATATATAGCTTCATACATTTTTTTTAAAAAAAGCAAAGAAAAGAAAACCAAAAAATAGTAAAAAGAGCAAGAGCACAAAAACAAGAGAAATATCCGTATACAATCAAGAACTAGATTAACCTGTCATAAACCTACTAATGCTATATCTGTGTTTGCAGATATGGCAGATGCCGATCATCATACACTTCATCCACTCCTACCTTTGGTGAGAGGTATCATCTGTACCTTTCTCAGATATTCCACATGTGCTATCCTGTAATTGAAACTGAATGGGATCATATAGATGTACTAGCCAGAGAGGAAAATGTTGAGGAATTAGAATGGCTAATTTGCCTATTGACCATGACTGTCCCCTACTCCGTAGAGGACATATCGGCGATAGACCAATGCTTTCCTTTTCCACAAGATGACTATCCTCGCATGGTTACATTTTTGATGAGTTTATGTGGATGGGAAAATGAAAAGGAAATATCTGACAATGATGAAGGGACGGATGAAACTCATGGCACTACTGAGGTTGACTTTATTTGTTTGGATGATGCGGATAGAGGCTTAGCCTTAGGGTTAGAGTCAGGACTCTACAACATCCTCTTACCGTATCCTCAGTAGTAGTGTGGTGACTGGTAGGTAGGTTAGTGTTTTCAAGTTTTTTCTAGTTTAGATTCCTTAAACAAGTCTTGAAATTTTCACACTGATGTGCCTCTCGAGGTATAGTGCTTGTTAGTTGATTGTACAGGTTGAAAAGTTTGAGTGGGTTCGCTTTCAAGTCCTGAGACTACCGCAACGTTCATCAAAATATATCTACATCAAATTGCAAGCTGTCTCGTCAAATCAAGGAGATCTCCAATTACAGGTGTAATTCTTCCATACCCACTCTCTTTTGTTTTTACTATTCAATTAATTGCATACACTATAATGCATGACCACATGGAAATTGTCAATGTACTACTTAGTTTTTGAAGTTGCTTGCATGCTAGTGTACATCATTAATGAGCTTAACTTTATTGGAAATATTCCTAGGTAGCATGACGTCTTTAGTTAACCTTGGAATACGATTGTCTTAGGTCTAGGGTCAAACCATCTTAATGTTTGACACCTGGCCATGTGTGTGTTGACCTCTAGGACATAGCTATTACCCCTTTGTCGAAAGGATGCAAGACAAATTATAGTTCAGGAGCGAAGATCAAAAGAAATATATATATTTTTTTTAAAAAGCCTACAATAAATAGCAATACAAGTCTATGATGTGCTTTAATGTTGGCCTATCGCCTTATTGATACTTGGTAGGCGAGGAGTATTCTACTCCAGACCGATGCCTTGGTTGGTAAGGGGTAGCCTTGCCTAAAGTGAGCTAATAGATTCCTGGATAATGCCTTGTGTTAAACATGGTACCAGGATCGATGTTAGTTTTGCCTTAGCAAGGTCGCCATTCTGTGTAAAAATTGTCACGTGCATTTAAAAAAAAATAAAGGCAAAAAGCTCCTGTAACTCTGATGTTTCTTGTGTCCCTAGGCTTGTGGTATTAACTTGTTCTTAGAGTAGACACAGTGTGGTCATCTGTTTATTTATTAAGCTTGGTTATTTTCCTGGACTTAGGCCAGTTATAAACCTTGATTAACCTTTGACACCTTGCTTACTCTTGATTTACTTTCAATAATTTTAAACTCTTGTTAATTTGCTACACTAGCTCATTCATGTGACCCTTAAACTAAGTTCTCATAGCAACATCCATTGTGGTCTAACATGCTTGAATTTATACACTTTATATCTTTTGAATTCCAGCATACTTTCACTCTACTTCCCTGTTTTGCAGACGGTCAACAACAATCCTCTCGAGCTTACCATACCATAACTTCCGATGACGGAATCTACATCAGGAAGGGGGGCATGTTAACCTATGACGGACATTGAGACGTACTATGTTTTACGTCATTAATTTAAATATTCTGAGTCATGGGCCGGGCTTATCGGCACCATATGTTAAGGATGAAGGGATTGGGTGATCGTCGATGAGAGGCGCACCTTGAATATTAGTAGGATAAGGGTTAGGATCGGCCGGCCATGTATGGGCGCCCAAGTGTGAACGGCCAAGTCACCTATAAGAGCCAAATGTAACCCTAAAATCCTCATTCTCATGTGTTGTGAATACAAGAGTGCTCTTGCCTTATCTCCTTGGTTTCCTTCTCCTGCGTGTGTGAGAGAGAGAGAGAGAGAGAGAGTGAGAGAGCGATCGAGCACTGTGTAGCGGCACGGCGGCGGAGAGGCGGTAGAGCAGCGACAGCGGCTCCTTCTTCACTGCTGCGACGCGGGAATCCTTCAAGGCGGCAGTTGAGCGGTGAGTGACACACCCTTTGCATTCTGTTTGAGCTTCCTTCCCTGGTTGTATGCTTACAGCCATTCGTGGCTCGCATACGATGTCCGCACATTTTTGGCGCCGCCGGGAGTTGCCCTGCACCAAGCTCCAGTTTGCAGCTCGGCTGCTGCTGCGTGAAGTTTAATCTACACTGACTGTGTGTTTGTTGTTGAGGTGTTTCTGTGCTTTGCAATCTGTTTTTGCAATTTGTCTTCTGCATTTCTGTTTCTTTTGTTATTTTTCCGCTCCGCGTGTGGGCATGCGTTCTGTTATCTGGCTATCTGCGTGCGAGGGGGATTCTGAATCCCCAGATCTGTGCTGTGTGCAAACTGCACCGCGGCCAAGGCTGAACCCTAAAGAAACCCTAGAAAACTTATCTCAAAAAAATTAAAAAATAAATAAATAAATAAAAAATAAAAAATTAAATTTTATTTTTTAAAAGAAAAAAACCAAACGTGTGGAGAGAAAAGATTTTTCATGTAGAGAAATTTTTTTTGAAAAGAAAGAACCCCAATTGACCCACGACCCACGACCCCGGCCCTGGCCTCGGCCTCGGTCTTTTGATATATATATATAGGAGAGTGAGCCTCCATAGCTTTCTTTCAAGTGAGAGCTCATGGGAAGTTGTGCCCTATATGTAGCCCACTCCCCAAGGAGTAAAGTGAGCATGTGGGATAAAGCCCTCACCCTTTCCTCCACAAGCAAATAGGCTTTCACCCCTTCCCCCCAAGGGAAACGGACTGTTTTGAGGACTACATGAGCTCTAGATAGGCGAACACGGTGCTGTAAAGCACACTAGGACCCTTTGAACGATACGCTCGTTTCGAGCTATCACACGTCCTAGTCCAAGTTTGACCGTAAGTAAGGGGGTAAAAAACGAGTTAAAAACAATCTAAAAACAAGTAAAAACGGGGTGCGAAACACCTAAGAAACCACTTGTGTGAGTTTCAAAGGTAGTTACCCACGCAACCCACGTCACATGCATCTACGTTCTGGTCGGGTGCTAGAGCCTGAACCACTAGAAAGTGTTTCAGTTTACGCAGGCTCACACCATCCCTCCACGTTAGCATCTTGGCCTTCGGCTGGAACCCACGGCTGGAACCCAAGGGAGTGTAACCCAAGATCCACGAATAGTGGATAGTGACTCGTCCTCTGACTCAGAAGCCATGGAAGGGCACCCTACCAAGAACCCTGAGGAGACAAGCCAAAACATGCCAGTGTGGGCCCCACAACTTGGATCTAGCATGTTTAGTCGTCTAATAGAGACCTTTAGTAGAGCTACACGCTCTGAACATGCGATAAGCGAAGTAAATGAAGAAGGAGGGGTAGTGGATTTGCCATTCACATCTCATGTAGACCCTACCCTCCCAAAGAGTGTCCATGTGGATATTCTACCCACTTCGTTTAATGAGGGCCCTACTGAGCTACCACATTTCGATGCTCTTCCTAAAGTAGAGGTCCCTAGAAGCCAATCCATAAGAAGTGACATTGCGTCCACTTCAAGAGAACCGTTTGGCACACCAAGTCTAGATGGGATATTTCTCAATGAAAATTGGGAATATGATCTACACACAGAGACTCTAACTGACCTATACACAGGTTACACATACCATGTAGGTTGGTTAGAAGTCCTACGATCTACATCTAGCGCCATTAATCTAGAGGAGCAACAACAAATGATATGTGAGGTTATTCATAGAACTATCCAATTTGAGAGGCAAAATAGGGGAGTGAACCTAGTTTCCACTAGCCCTATGAGATTTTTGGATACGGGCAAGGCCAAACAACCAACCCTATCACAATTGGACTCCCTCGGTGAGTCCCATAGACCCTTCATATGTTGTTTTGCCTAGAGTCTCAATGCAGGTTGAGCCCACGAGCAGTAACTTTAGCTTTCCAACCTTGGCTCAACTTTCCATTAAGGAATCCACAATGCCTACCCCAATGATGAGCATGATGGAAAATGCACCTGTTACCGCTGTAGTTAGTACGACACCGCTACCTAGTGGAACAGTACCTACAATAGTGCGTGCCAGTGCCTATCAACCATATGTACCTATCGCTACTCATGCTTATGTAGCTCCTACGCCTCTTAGTATGCCAATGGCGTATGCTCCACGACCACCTTATCATAACCATTATCCAAGGGGAGCTAGGCCTAGTCACATATCATATCCTATGTCATTTGCCAACATACTCAGACCAACGCCAACTCCTATCAGCCAGGCTATCCCAGAAGTGCCTCCACCAGCTATGCCTGCTCACCTAGGTGATCTCGCAGCATTCGGACGATCTATTGCGGAAAACATGCGGGGTATGCCTGAGAGAGAACCTAGAAGCAAGGCAGTACAAGGGGCTAAGCTCACTCAAAACTGCAGTGGTAACGAGGATGTTAGGAAGCACATTGAAGTATTTGAACACGTGTGTGATTCTTTGGAAGAGCACAATGAGCTGCATAAGTGTAAAGCCTTATGCTTAACCTTGAGTGGAAAGGCCGGAGATTGGTATCGAACCTTAAGGGTTGAAGAGCGCACTCACTACCCCACTCTCAAGAGATTGTTCTTGAAAGAATACATACGCAAGGGTGTGCTTTGGGGGGTAGCATCTCAACTCCAAAAAGCTGAACGCGAGGAAGGGGAGTCAGTGAGAGACTTTATAAGTCGATTGAAGCATCTAAATTCTCGCTGCACTCCCGATGAACGCTTCAATAACAACCAACTCCTCGATAGATGCATCCGAGGATTGCGCCATGAGGACATATACAATGGCCTAGTCATTAGAGGTCTTACAACGTGGGAAGCAGTCACTGCCAATGCAATCCAGTTAGAAGACAACTTGATGATTGCAGGTAAAAAGGTGTCTTCAGAAACAAAATCCGTTAGTTTGCAAGGATCTGGGCACGAGCCAATGACAGTAAAACCTATTGCCAAGGAGCCCAAGATATCTGAAATGTCTGTGGTGATCGACCTTACTAAGGCTCTCCAAGAATACTTCAGGGGTAATCGAGCTCCTCAGAATAGCCATATGTACCCAAGGAGAGAGCAACAATGGTGTTCAGTGTGCTTAGGACCACATAGCACGAGTGAATGTCCCACATTCAGAGTTAAATTCAATGGGAATTGCAATGCATGTGGTAAGTACGGCCATCAATCTAAAGATTGCCTAGTACTTAAGCGAATGTTGGCAAATCAGGCACCACTAGCCTGGTCAAACACACCTTAAGTACCCGCGCTAATGCCTGCACAACCTGTCGAGCAACCGTCACAGCACATAGTTCCAAGGAATCCGAATGTAGTCCAGTACGTTCCATTACCACCGCCAGTGCTCGAACCACAACCTCCACATCCAAGGATTACCCCTGTAAACCAGATGGGTTGTGAGTCACATAGTGCATGTGGGGATTATGAAGAGGAGATACGCCACTGCTCCGTACGGGCTGCTCTTGCCACAAGAGGGCAAAACCTTAATACCTTGGCGAGGAGACCACCTCTTCAATGCTACGATTGTGGTGGATTGCATCGTGTAGCGGAGTGCCCTAATAGGTTACAGAAGATCGCTACTCATATGCAACCAAATCAAGGGAGCACATCGGGAATGCCGATACTTACATGTAATCGTTGTGGCATAGATCATTTGATCGCTCAATGTCCACATAATCCTAATGCACCCAAGATTACGCCATTGAATTTGGTTGAGGTCACCAACCAAGCACGAGGAACCACACCCGTTGTACCCGCGAATGTAGTTACACGGTCAATGCTTCAAAATCAAAACTACATTCTTGAAGAGAGGGATACTGCATCAATCGCTCAGGCAAAGAAAAAGAAAACACGGCGGAAGAGATCGCTTAATGCCACGAGTTCCAAGCCTAGTTCAAAGACTAACATAGGGACAGGAGATGACCCCGTGTATATGAATGATCCTGAAGATGATTCTGATTCAATAGAAACCATAGGGACCAAAGCCACTACCTTAAGGGAGGAACCCACTCGGGAGCTCAAGGAAGGAGAATCAAGCGAGTACATAAATAAGGGGAAACAGAAGGAAACTTCCTCGGCCCCACAACCAAGTCAGTTAATGCCCTCTCGACCACCCAAACTGACTGAGACTCCCCAAGACAAGCCACGTGGGCCAAAAACCCTTAAGAAAAAGATTGGAACTTATCCAAACCCAGTTGAGGAGATTGAACAAGTGCAACACTTAAGGGGTTTGGTGGAAGAAACACAAAGAGAACTGGAGCCAAACCCGAGAAAAATCAAAATTCCAGACACAGTGTTTCCTACGCAAGTTCAGCCTCACCGGAACCATAAACCGTTAGCTATACCTAGTATCATTTGGGAAGAAAGTGAGGATAGGACATCCGGAAGTGGGCAAACACCCTTCTTGCTGGAAAGAATGTTTAGTGAGGGAATGCTTGACCCCATTGAAGAGGAAGTGATTCCATCTTCACCAGTCCCTAGTCAAGGGGCGATGTCTCGAAAAGTACCGTTGAATGTGTCTAAGCTAATGGATTTCATGTCCTCTGAGATCAGAACCACGATCATATCCAAATTATACGGAGATCCTGAGCTATTCTTAGCTCTTCGGGCATTTCTCAATGGAGAACTAAAGGCGGGGCTACCACAATTTGCAAATATGGATAGACCCGACACGCTTCAAGATGAAGGGGAACATTGGGATCTACAACCCAACCTAGATGAAGATTCGGTCGTTGAAATACCTGTGAACAAGTTGGGTCAGTAATTTGAAGGGGACGAATCTAATGCAACCCTCCCCAATACTACCAAGGGATTAACTCTAAAGGGAATCCTTGATGGTGGTGTTGGAGTGAGCATTGTGACTAAAAACTGTTGGGAATCTATGGGGAGACCTCACCTCGAAGTCACAAACATAGTGGTTAAGATGGCAAACGAAACTATTGCTAAACCTATTGGAATGTTAAGGGATCTTAAGATCAAGGTTCTGGGATACAAGGTGAAACATACCTTCATTGTAATGGATTTCTCCAAGCATCCTATATCATATCAAATGATCTTAGGACGTCCTTTCATGAGGGAAGCACAAATGGTGCATGATTGGTCGAAAAACCATGTCTACCTACAATTCCAGGACTCTGTCATTCGAGTTGATCTTGAGAATGGTTGTGCACATCCTTTAGGAAACAAGGTTATCATTGATAATCGATCGGATACCACTATTCACTCCGCCCCATTAAGGTATTGCTATACATGTAAAAAAGAGACTGATGATGGGAAAGATTCTCCTTATATGGATGTCCTACCGGGTATGACTGAGTCGGATAACGTGCATTGGGTACACCTAGCGGCAACCATAGATTGGGTACACCTACCGGGTATGACTGAGTCGGATAACGTGGATTGGGTACACCTAGCGGGAACCATAGACACATGGGGAAATAGAGGCACAAATTGGGTAACACCTGAGGGGCAAGATATGCCACCGTTAGTGCCAATAAACATGATAGGTGTTATGCACTTGACTCCTGATGGCGAGAAAGTGGCAAACTCCACTGGCACTGAAAGTAGCGAAGACTCTGACCAATGCAACTTTGAGTATGAATCTTAAGAAGAAACTGACCCTGAGCCTGATGGGAGAAATGAATCAAATATTCACCCAAATGTGGAAGCAAGGTGCTCAAGGCCTAGGACAGTGACCTCCTGCAGTTCATCCGAAAGTGAGGGGGACACAAGTGAAGATCGACCAAGTGAGTCCGAATCTGATAGAAACAAAAATCAAAAACTTATAAGAAGAAAATGAGACATAAGCGCCAACGCTATCAAGCTAATGTACGCACTGCAATAAACAAGGAAAGATCCACTCTGCAGAATGGCTTAGTTATGTAGGAGCCATTGATGCTCATCGGAAGATAGCGGATAATTGGGGACAATACCTCCAAAGTGTCATGTGGTGTATTCCGCAACCTCATGATGTCACCCAATTAGAAATCGAAGAGAAGCCGAAACTAAGTCGTACTGCAAGAAGGCGGCAAAACCAAGAGTTGGCTCAACAACAAAAGGAAGCGAAATTGAAAGAAAAAAGCCTGGCACAACAAGAACCAGTAGGCTTACACCCCGCATCGAGCATTTCAAATCAATCACCACACAGGGGAATGTAAAGTAGTCTACACAAAAGCCCAACGAACGCCTACCAATGGGAGTAGCGGTGTCTACGATGGCCCTGTGCGGGTGGTTAAGGAGATAGACTTAGCAGATCCGGTTGAGGAGTCTAAACCAGTTTTTATTGCTCAAGATCTCACTAAGGCGGAAGAAGCTGCACTTACGAAGCTTCTTAAAGAATTCAAGGACATATTTGCTTGGACATATCATGATATGAAGGGTGTTCCACCCTCGGTGGTGCAACACACGATTCCAATGATTAGCACTGCTAAACCAGTCCAGCAACGTCCCTACCCAATGAATCCTAAGTATGCAAAGATTATACAAGAGGAAATCGAAAAGCTGGTAAAATGTGGATTCATATACCCAATTGAGCACTCAGAATGGGTTTCTCTGATAGTCATCGTGCCAAAGAAGAATGGGAAACTCAGAGTGTGCGTTGATCTCAAAAAGGTTAATGCAGCCACCAGAAGGGATCATTACCCCTTGCCATATTCTGAACATGTGCTTGAAAGAGTGGCAGGCAAGGAGGCATATAGCTTTTTAGTTGGGTACTCGGGTTACAATTACATCACAATTGTAGTCGAGGACCAAGCTAAAACAGCATTTATCACGGAGTTTGGAGTGTTTGCCTTTCGTGTCATGGCTTTTGGCTTGACCAATGCACCTGCAACATTCCAAGGATTGATAAACACGGCCTTTAAGGAATATCTAAGGGACTTCTGTGAAGCTTTCTTAGATGATCTTTGTGTTCATTCCTCTTGGGAGGAGCACTTGATGTGTTTACGAAAAATATTTGAAAGGTGTAGATTATATCGCATCTCATTGAATCCTTTCAAATGCCAGTTCTGGGTTAAACACGGAGTTATCTTAGGGCATTTAGTGTCCAAAAATGGGATTTTCACTGACGAGAGTAAAATCAAGGTCATTCTGGAATTGCTCCCACCCACCAACTACAAGGGAGTCCAACGCTTTATGGGCCATGTTGGTTATTATCGAAAGGTTTATTCTCTTCTTCGCCGAGATAGCTCGACCATTGTATAAGCTTCTCATTGAGTTTATTTGGATCGAAGAATGTGATCGTGCCTATGAGCTATTAAAGAAGGCCTTGGCGAGTGCTCCAATCTTGAGAATGCCTAACTGGGATTTACTCTTCCATGTGCATATTGATGCATCAAACTTTACTCTTGGGTGTGTGTTGACTCAACCTGGAGAACACAAGCTAGACTACCCCATTAGCTTTGCCAGTCGCCAGTTGAACGATGCTGAGATGAACTACACCACTACGGAGCGAGAAGGGTTGGCAATGATATATGCAGTAAGGAAATTTCATTATTACCTCCTTGCCACCAAGTTTGCTTTCTATGTAGATCATCAAGCATTGTTGTATCTGGTAAACAAACCATGCTCCATAGGAAGAATCACACGATGGCTATTGATTCTTCTTGAGTTTGATTTCACTGTTGTTATGAGACCTAGCAAAAAACATGTTATGGCTGATCATTTGTCTTGCATACCTAATGGTGAGGCTCCTATGGGGGTTGATGATGACTTACTGGACACTTCCCTGTTCATGGTGGAGACAATGCCTGAATGGAGTGAGAAGATTGTTAACTTTTTGAATAATGGCTATCCACCCAAGGAGCTTCGTAAAGATCTAGCTCGAAAGCTAATCAAAGAATGTGAACCCTATTGCCTGATAGCCGGGACTCTTTATAAAAGAGGAAAGGATGACGTTCTTAGGCGTTGTGCCCGAGAGGATGAGTATCTATACATTTTGCAAGAGGCACATATGGGCATAGCCGGTGGTCACTTCTCAGGAGACTTAACTCCGCGAAAGATCTTACAATCAGGGTATTGGTGGCCCACTATGTTCCAAGATGCATCACTCTTTGTGAAGGGTTGCGATGAATGCCAACGATACAAGAAACCCCAGAGGAAAGATCAGATGCCCCTACATCCGATCAAAGTAAACCAACCATTTGAAAAGTGGGGTTTAGACTTTGTAGGTCCACTTAGTCCAGCGGCCCGAAACACACAATCTCATTATATTATTGTGGCCACTGACTATATGACCAAATGTGCTGAAGCGAAAGCGACACGTAAGGCAGATGCGAGGACAACAGCCAAGTTCCTCTTTGAAAATATAATCACACGATTCGGTTGTCCTTTTGAACTTGTGAGCGACAATGGTACGCATTTTATAAATGAAGTGATTAAGGAGCTCACAACAAATTTCATGATATCCCATCATAAATCTACTCCTTACTATCCGCAAGCGAATGGCCAAGCCGAGAGTACCAACAAGACTTTAATCTCTATTTTGACAAAGACAGTTGAAGCTCATCGCACGGATTGGGATCGAAAGCTTACGACAGCTTTATGGGCCTATCGTACTGCATACAAAGTGGCTATTAATTGCACACCATTCAAAATGGTATATGGCCAAGAAGCAGTCATGCCGTGGGAATTTGTCATTCCTAGTCTTCGTGTTGCTACTCAAGAGGGTTGGGATGGTAATCCCTTAGTAGAGCGTCTACATATCCTTGAGCGGCTAAACGAAGAAAGACAATTGGCTGTATACAATGCCCTTGTGGAGAAGGATAGAAGGAAAAAATGGTTTGATCGCCATCTAAAGGATAAGGACATCAAGGTTGGGGATAAAGTCCTGATGTATGGAGTGCGAAACGAAAAGAAGAAGCTCAAATATGCTGCTAAGGGACCATATAGAGTATGTGAAATTACCCCGCAAGGTACCATCAGAGCGGAGACTCTCGACGGAGTTGAAACCATTGGATTCCTTAGCTGAGCTTAAAAAGATACAAGTGAGAGTCAAAGCCAAAGAACGTCAACAGCATGCTAGGCGACAACGAGAAGCCAACTTGGGAATTACACAAGCATTTTTCGAGGAGGCAGACGAGGATTCACTGGAATCTGACCCACCTCTAAGATACCCAATTGAGTTACAGAGTCCTTACGGGGAGGTGCTGTATAATGCATTATTGGATACAGGAGCTCAACACAATTTGCTATCATATGGCATGTGGTGTCAACTGGGAAAACCACCTTTATCCAAGAGTTCTATCCAAGTTCAAGGAATCAACAAGAAGAAAACCCCTGTCTGAGGAATTCTGCACACTCCGGTTGCTTATGACAAGGGAACCATAATTCAAAGCTTTTTGGTTATGCCTCCTGGTACCATGGAAGGGACTGTAATCTTAGGGCGCAAATGGATGATGGCCACCAAGTGCAATATCGATTGGGCAACCAGACAAGTCACAACGCAAGAACCAACACTAGGTCTGACCGCTCAAAATCCCGCACCTAAGTCATCCACTCAAATATTAGATAATGAAAAATCACAAAGTCCAGTGGCAAAACCATCTTCGATTGTTGGCCACCCCTCTAACGCTTCAACGCCAAGAGTGGAAACAGGCAAGGTGGTCCCTAAAGCTTCGCTTACTATGCCAAAGAGTACATATAAATGGGTCCCCAAAGCTTCGTTAACAGCTACTTCCCTTGCTCAATCTCGTTCAGCCACCAAGAAG
The DNA here is from genome assembly GCF_041138505.1 of Cibotium barometz. Lineage (NCBI taxonomy): Eukaryota > Viridiplantae > Streptophyta > Polypodiopsida > Cyatheales > Cibotiaceae > Cibotium > Cibotium barometz. The sequence goes on from NC_141088.1 coordinate 40,197,866, forward strand.
CCTCGTAAAAGGAAAGCAGCTACCCACCCGAGAAAGGGCAATGTAACATCGCGATGGATCCCTAAAAAATTATTAGTAGCCCAAGGGTACTACGAGGGGAATGACCAGATTTGGGTCCCTAAACATACGTTGAATCCCTCTACATCACCTGTAAAACCTTGCAAACCAATTGTTGCCACCTCAATGACAATTCAAGACCGTGGTAAGGGAAAGGTAATAGAGTGTTCCGCACCACTTCTTCCAGAGTTAGTTTGGATTCCCAAACGATATCAATCATTACCACCTAGCTCAGGAAGGGGGGAGCCACATGAAGCTTCTAGCTCCTCATGCCAAGCACACACTCATATAGAAGTTTCTACATGCTCTACACCTACTCTTGTCAACACCCAACAAAAAACTGATGAGTCTACGTCTCCCCTTGTAATAGTATCGTCGGAAACCATTTCCTCCATTCGTCAATGGGAATGTACACTACCATCTCTGCAATTAGATGTGGCCACAAGGGTCATAAAAAGCTATCTGCCCACATCACAACCTATGACCCGCTGGATAAATTGGTTCCAAGAGGCTGCAACATCATTGCAAATAATATGATCTACCCAAGGAAAAGGGGGAGCATGTACTCACACTCGACATTCTAATGCTTCCTCCTTAACCTTCTCCCCTGACCATGTAATTGCCAAATTCAAGGGGATGTATATATATAGCTTCATACATTTTTTTTAAAAAAGCAAAGAAAAGAAAAACAAAAAATAGTAAAAAGAGCAAGAGCACAAAAATAAGAGAAATATCCGTATACAATCAAGAACTAGATTGACCTGTCATAAAACTACTAATGCTATATCTGTGTTTGCAGATATGGCAGATGCCCGATCATCATACACTTCATCCACTCCTACCTTTGGTGAGAGGTATCATCTGTACCTTTCTCAAATATTCCACATGTGCTATCCTGTAATTGAAACTGAATGGGATCATATAGATGTACTAGCCAGAGAGGAAAATGTTGAGGAATTAGAATGGCTAATTTGCCTATTGACCATGACTGTCCCCTACTCCGTAGAGGACATATCCGCGATAGCCCAATGCTTTCCTTTTCCACAAGATGACTATCCTCGCATGGTTACATTTTTGATGAGTTTATGTGGATGGGAAAATGAAAAGGAAATATCTGACAATGATGAATGGACGGATGAAACTCATGGCACTACTGAGGTTGACTTTATTTGTTTGGATGATGCAGATAGAGGCTTAGCCTTAGGGTTAGAGCCAGGACTCTACAACATCCTCTTACCATATCCTCAGTAGTAGTGTGGTGACTGGTAGGTAGGTTAGCGTTTTCAAGTTTTTTCTAGTTTAGATTCCTTAAACAAGTCTTGAAATTTTCACACTGATGTGCCTGTCGAGGTATAGTGCTTGTTAGTTGATTGTACAGGTTGAAAAGTTTGAGGTGGGTTCGCTTTCAAGTCCTGAGACTGCCGCAACGTTCATCAAAATATATCTACATCAAATTGCAAGCTGTCTCGTCAATTCAAGGAGATCTCCAATTACAGGTGTAATTCTTCCATACCCACTCTCTTTTGTTTTTACTATTCAATTAATTGCGTACACTATAATGCATGACCACATGGAAATTGTCAATGTACTAAGTTTTTGAAGTTGCTTGCATGCTAGTGTACATCATTAATGAGCTTAACTTTATTGGAAATATTCCTAGGTAGCATGACGTCTTTAGTTAACCTTGGAATACGATTGTCTTAGGTCTAGGGTCAAACCATCTTAATGTTTGACACCTGGCCATGTGTGTGTTGACCTCTAGGACATAGCTATTACCCCTTTGTTGAAAGGATGCAAGACAAATTATAGTTCAGGAGCGAAGATCAAAAGAAATAGATTTTTTTTAAAAAAAAGCCTACAATAAATAGCAATACAAGTCTATGATGTGCTTTAATGTTGGCCTATCGCCTTATTGATACTTGGTAGGCGAGGAGTATTCTACTCCAGATCGATGCCTTGGTTAGTAAGGGGTAGCCTTGCCTAAAGTGAGCTAATAGATTCCTGGATAATGCCTTGTGTTAAACATGGTACCAGGATCGATGTTAGTTTTGCCTTAGGAAGGTCACCATTCTGTGTAAAAATTGTCACGTGCATTTAAAAAAAAAAAAGGCAAAAAGCTCCTGTAACTCTGATGTTTCTTGTGTCCCTAGGCTTGTGGTATTAACTTGTTCTTAGAGTAGACACAGTGTGGTCATCTGTTTATTTATTAAGCTTGGTTATTTTCCTGGACTTAGGCCAGTTATAAACCTTGATTAACCTTTGACACCTTGCTTACTCTTGATTTACTTTCAATAATTTTAAACTCCTGTTAATTTGCTACACTAGCTCATTCATGTGACCCTTAAACTAAGTTCTCATAGCAACATCCATTGTGGTCTAACATGCTTGAATTTATACACTTTATATCTTTTGAATTCCAGCATACTTTCACTCTACTTCCATGTTTTGCAGACGGTCAACAACAATCCTCTCGATGTAAGGTTCCCCCCTTCCACAAATAGGGGAAACGCTTAAGATAGTCCACTAAGTCTTATCTTGGGAAAAATTTCCTATTCATCAACACCTTGACCCTGCAGAGATTCAAGGATACGATTCATAGGTAAGACCTAGTTCTATCCCGTAGGGGGAGCGTGGTCTTCTAAAATCAAATCACCCATAGGGTAATTGATCACATAAATTGGGCAACAACGCTTTTTTCCTCATCCATGCAAGGCACAGCCGTTGGCCTAGTCTTCTAGAATAGAATTGCTCGAGAACCTATTTATCTAACGTAGGGCTTTCACTTAATATATTGGAAAGCTACCCGACTAATCGGGTCCACCCGTCCGTAGGATGGTGCCGTCGGGGCATTCCATCCTCCCACTTTCCACCCTACTCACGCGTCAATTTGTTTTCTAATTAATCCTACCACACTGTTTGACATAAACAAACATGTTCCTTAATTAAGGCCCTTTCACAAGGTTTATTAAAACAGCCTTTGCCTTTTTCCACAATACAATAATGCCAAAGATAAGATTTATAAAAACAAAGTTTAAACATGAATCAATTTCATACAAGCCAAACTGGCTCTCTTATTCTTTTCCTTTATACCGCCGATGATCTAGAATTCGGCCTTCCAGCCTCCACATGCTGGGTAAAACCCTACGGGACCATACACCTCATCGTCGGCCGCTGGCGAGGACTCAAGCCGGCCTGTCGCCCTCTCAGGCTCCATCGCTCGATCCTCCCGCCCCTCAGAGGGATGTCTGCGCACTAGGGTGGGCTAATTCACCGCACTAGCCTGGGCCCTCAGAACTAGGCAGCATCATAATCAATCGCCTCAATCGACAAACCTCATTATCCCAATGGTATGAGGGATACCATGGGCCAACTCCGGGCCTTACTAACGTCTCCGCCGTCCGGCTATACAAGCACAAGAACGGGGCAGCGTCAAGGCAGGGAGAAGTTGTACATGTACCTTAATTTAACAAAGATAACAATCCATTTACTCACTAAACCATCTGACTAGGATCCATGTCACCTTCTTTAAGAAAACAATCTTTTTCACAAAGATTTTAGCATTTCAACTTGAGATTGTGATAAGTCATTCTTTATTAAGGCATATGTTATTGCTTAAAAGAATACAAACTTTAAATGGTAAATCAATCAAATAGATCACTTGTAACAATCAATAGAGAAGCCGGGGCCATACCTCAACCCCTAAGAATGATATATAATTGAAAAACAAAATATGTATATACCTTATAGAAATTTGTCGTTTATCTCGTTGTCCTTGCTTGTTAACAAGAGCTTTAGAACTTGACATATGAGAATAGAGTCTTCTAATACCTTGTCCTTTGATTGAAATCATCCAATAATCTCCAAGCTTTATCTCCTCTTACTCATACTGTGATTCTTCTCTCTTTCTAAGATCTATGGCAAAATAGCCTTCTCCTACAGGTCTACAGCATAGTATTCTTTCTCTAAAAGAAAAGCTATGGAGTTTAGGTCTCTTCCTCCGAAAGACTATAGCAATCTAAGCTTCTTTTCTGAGATATTAGATAAGAATGAAGGGATATATACATCTCAAACTCTAGGATTACCTTGAGGCTACTTGTTGCCTTCTCACAGTTTTCTCTATGTAGAGACCCTGAGAGAAACAGCAAACTGTTTCGGCCATAACTCTCTGATAAAAACTCAGAATATGGTCATGTAACCAGTCAAAAGAACGGGAAGGCATCTGGTCTACAAGCTAGCGCAGGCAGAATAGGCAAAAACGTCTGTATATAGCCGCAAACGCACCATCTTTAGAAACGCGTTGTTTTTCCACATTTTTAGTATGCATGGACTCTAAAGGTGTAAAAGTACTCTAAATATGACCTCTTATCACCTAAAATCGAAATTCTATTTTTGGGGATACTTATCTCTTAATAGAACTATTCTTATGTTCTTATTTTTTTAAGGATTTTTGGAGCTAATATTTTTATTCTAACACTTTTCTAATGTTTCTAGCCTTATTGTCTCACTCTTTCTAATTACACTCTCTTTTCTTATTGAAATCTATATTCAAAGAGACACATACATACGTGGCTTGGGAGGGACGTTACAATCTCCCCCACTTAAAAGATTCGAGATGTCCTCATCTCGCGAGCTAGGGTAGTATCTAAGTAAATCCTCCTATCTCTTTCAAATTGGTGTCCCCACCACTAGGTAAAAATCCTCTTTTATCTAAACATTGTTCTTAAAGATTCGTTTATTTCATGTGCTTGGCTCATTTTGTTGTGCCTCCAAAAGATCTTTATTATTCTAATTTCATGTATCCATATACCTCTCATATGGTATGAACCTTCGAATTCCTTATTCTATACCCCCATATAATATAGTACTTAACAAATTTTCATGGAAAAATGTAAGGGAATCAATCCTTTACGCAATCTAACCTATGATAGCAATTTCATAATCTTAGTATCATCTTGTAGAATACCTCTATTCATCATGCACATTACTTCACATAAATCTTGCACCAATCCTCTTCTATTTACTCATAGAAATACTTGTTAAATTCGGTTATCTTTAACCCAGCTATCCCTATTTCTTGACCTAATTTTTACTCTAGCTCATGATTCCTTGTAGCCAAGGGTGGACTTGACGTTCCTCTTGAATTAGGAGACCTCTTCTTGATTAACATGGAAGGACTCATGTCCTTCTCGACACTTTCTATATAAAAACTTTATCATAGTCTCTGGCTATACTTATGGCTTTTGAAATAGAGGATGGTTTCACATTCTTGATGAGGTTATTCAATAGATAGATTAAGCTTCCAAATGAATCGATGGAGAAGAGTTACCTCATCCATCTAGAGCAAATCGGAGAAGTTTATTGGTGGTATTCTTTTAGGGTCTTTCCTTCTTGGGTTAGCTCCAAAAATTCGTTCATTTTATCCTCTCGAAATCCTAGAGGACAAAACCTTTCACGAAGGTGTACTTTCATGGCATCTCATAACTGATTCTAGCTCCAGTGGTTAGATTGACAACAATGCTTGTAACTTTCTAGCTCCAATGGTTAGATTGACAACAATGCTTCCAACTAATTTGGCATTTCTTATGATTTTCAGACACGAGCAAGGGTGAGCTTGCTTCTTTCATTGTATCCATTAAAAGTTCAAGACTATCAAATACTTATCATAGCACCACATTTGAAGGTAGTCAAGATTAACACATCTGAGATCTTCATTTTTTTGAGAATTACACGTCTGGTATCTTGGGACTAACACATCTAAGAGCATGATCCTCTGGGAATTACACATCCAAGACGACCCATGTTTGTCTGAGATGGTTTAAAGATCTTGGATGATCGTCCTAGTGTACAGTATCGAATGGATGGCATTCACACGTCAACTATTCAAATCTTAATGGAGTTACAATCTTAATAATTTATAATATGCAAGTTAATGAGATATATCCTGAAAATTTCTCTAAACAAGGTTTCGGTCTATCCTTCTAGTCATTCAGTCTCTCACTAGTTTCGGTCTATCCTTCTAGTCATTCAGTCTCTCACTGGTTTCTTTTTTTAATCACCCTATGTTTACAAAAGGTTTTCTCCCCAATCTAATTTCTCAAATTTATTGTACAAATATCTTGCATGTGCACCCCCAAGATACAAGCACAATTTCATAAGATGATTGTCTCAACATGTGAGGATATTCAAATCACTTCTATGGCCAGTAGAGATGATTGATTCGTCCTCATATGATAAACAATCACTTGTTTTAATCCCTTGACAGTTAACCTTTGAAAAACAAATCCTAGGAACTAAGATCGGCTCTGATACCACTTGTAAGGTTCCCCCCTTCCACAAATAGGGGAAACGCTTAAGATAGTCCACTAAGTCTTATCTTGGGAAAAATTTCCTATTCATCAACACCTTGACCCTGCAGAGATTCAAGGATACGATTCATAGGTAAGACCTAGTTCTATCCCGCAGGGGGAGCGTGGTCTTCTAAAATCAAACCACCCATAGGGTAATTGATCACATAAATTGGGCAACAACGCTTTTTTCCTCATCCATGCAAGGCACAGCCGTTGGCCTAGTCTTCTAGAATAGAATTGCTCGAGAACCTATTTATCTAACGTAGGGCTTTCACTTAATATATTGGAAAGCTACCCGACTAATCGGGTCCACCCGTCCGTAGGATGGTGCCGTCGGGGCATTCCATCCTCCCACTTTCCACCCTACTCACGCGTCAATTTGTTTTCTAATTAATCCTACCACACTGTTTGACATAAACAAACATGTTCCTTAATTAAGGCCCTTTCACAAGGTTTATTAAAATAGCCTTTGCCTTTTTCCACAATACAATAATGCCAAAGATAAGATTTATAAAAACAAAGTTTAAACATGAATCAATTTCATACAAGCCAAACTGGCTCTCTTATTCTTTTCCTTTATACCGCCGATGATCTAGAATTCGGCCTTCCAGCCTCCACATGCTGGGCAAAACCCTACGGGACCATACACCTCATCGTCGGCCGCTGGCGAGGACTCAAGCCGGCCTGTCGCCCTCTCAGGCTCCATCGCTCGATCCTCCAGCCCCTCAGAGGGATGTCTGCGCACTAGGGTGAGCTAATTCACCGCACTAGCCTGGGCCCTCAGAACTAGGCAGCATCATAATCAATCGCCTCAATCGACAAACCTCATTATCCCAATGGTATGAGGGATACCATGGGCCAACTCCGGGCCTTACTAACGTCTCCGCCGTCCGGCTATACAAGCACAAGAACGGGGCAGCGTCAAGGCAGGGAGAAGTTGTACATGTACCTTAATTTAACAAAGATAACAATCCATTTACTCACTAAACCATCTGACTAGGATCCATGTCACCTTCTTTAAGAAAACAATCTTTTTCACAAAGATTTTAGCATTTCAACTTGAGATTGTGATAAGTCATTCTTTATTAAGGCATATGTTATTGCTTAAAAGAATACAAACTTTAAATGGTAAATCAATCAAATAGATCACTTGTAACAATCAATAGAGAAGCCGGGGCCATACCTCAACCCCTAAGAATGATATATAATTGAAAAACAAAATATGTATATACCTTATAGAAATTTGTCGTTTATCTCGTTGTCCTTGCTTGTTAACAAGAGCTTTAGAACTTGACATATGAGAATAGAGTCTTCTAATACCTTGTCCTTTGATTGAAATCATCCAATAATCTCCAAGCTTTATCTCCTCTTACTCATACTGTGATTCTTCTCTCTTTCTAAGATCTATGGCAAAATAGCCTTCTCCTACAGGTCTACAGCATAGTATTCTTTCTCTAAAAGAAAAGCTATGGAGTTTAGGTCTCTTCCTCCGAAAGACTATAGCAATCTAAGCTTCTTTTCTGAGATATTAGATAAGAATGAAGGGATATATACATCTCAAACTCTAGGATTACCTTGAGGCTACTTGTTGCCTTCTCACAGTTTTCTCTATGTAGAGACCCTGAGAGAAACAGCAAACTGTTTCGGCCATAACTCTCTGATAAAAACTCAGAATATGGTCATGTAACCAGTCAAAAGAACGGGAAGGCATCTGGTCTACAAGCTAGCGTAGGCAGAATAGGCAAAAACGTCTGTATATAGCCGCAAACGCACCATCTTTAGAAACGCGTTGTTTTTCCACATTTTTAGTATGCATGGACTCTAAAGGTGTAAAAGTACTCTAAATATGACCTCTTATCACCTAAAATCGAAATTCTATTTTTGGGGATACTTATCTCTTAATAGAACTATTCTTATGTTCTTATTTTTTTAAGGATTTTTGGAGCTAATATTTTTATTCTAACACTTTTCTAATGTTTCTAGCCTTATTGTCTCACTCTTTCTAATTACACTCTCTTTTCTTATTGAAATCTATATTCAAAGAGACACATACATACGTGGCTTGGGAGGGACGTTACACTCGAGCTTACCATACCATAGCTTCTGAGGACGGAATCTACATCAGGAAGGGGGCATGTTAACCTATGACGGACATTGAGACGTACTATGTTTTACGTCATTAATTTAAATATTCTGAGTCATGGGCCGGGCTTGTCGGCACCATATGTTAAGGATGAAGGGATTGGGTGATCGTCGATGAGAGGCGCACCTTGAATATTAGTAGGATAAGGGTTAGGATCGGCCGGCCATGTATGGGCGCCCAAGTGTGAACGGCCAAGTCACCTATAAGAGCCAAATGTAACCCTAAAATCCTCATTCTCATGTGTTGTGAATACAAGAGTGCTCTTGCCTTATCTCCTTGGTTTCCTTCTCCTGCGTGTGTGTGAGAGAGAGAGAGTGAGTGAGAGAGCGATCGAGCACTGTGTAGCGGCACGGCGGCGGAGAGGCGGTAGAGCGGCGACGGCGGCTCCTTCTTCACTGCTGCGACGCGGGAATCCTTCAAGGCGGCAGTTGAGCGGTGAGTGACACACCCTTTGCATTCTGTTTGAGCTTCCTTCCCTGGTTGTATGCTTGCAGCCATTCGTGGCTCGCATACGGTGTCCGCACATTTTTGGCGCCGCCGGGGAGTTGCCCTGCACCAAGCTCCAGTTTGCAGCTCGGCTGCTGCGTGAAGTTTAATCTACACTGCAGGAAAGCGACTGTGTGTTTGTTGTTGAGGTGTTTCTGTGCTTTGCAATCTGTTTCTGCAATTTGTCTTCTGCATTTCTGTTTCTTTTGTTATTTTTTCGCTCCGCGTGTGGGCGTGCATTCTGTTATCTGGCTATCAGCGTGCGGGGGGGATTTTGAATCCCCAGATCTGTGCTGTGTGCAAACTGCGCCGCGGCCAAGGCTGAACCCTAAAGAAACCCTAGAAAACTTATCTCAAAAAAATCAAAAAATAAATAAATAAATAAAAAATAAAAAATTAAATTTTATTTTTTAAAAGAAAAAAACCAAACGGGTGGAGAGGAAAGATTTTTCATTTGGAGAAAATTTTTTTGAAAAGAAAGAATCCCAATTGACCCACGACCCACGACCCCGGCCCTGGCCTCGGCCTCGGTCTTTTGATATATATATATAGGAGAGTGAGCCTCCATAGCTTTCTTTCAAGTGAGAGCTCATGGGAAGTTGTGCCCTATATGTAGCCCACTCCCCAAGGAGTAAAGTGAGCATGTGGGATAAAGCCTTCACCCTTTCCTCCACAAGCAAATAGGCTTTCACCCCTTCCCCCCAAGGGAAACGGACTGTTTTGAGGACTACATGAGCTCTAAATAGGCGAACACGGTACTGTAAAGCACACTAGGACCCTTTGAATGATACGCTCGTTTCGAGCTATCACACGTCCTAGTCCAAGTTCGACCGTAAGTAAGGGGGTCAAAAACGAGTTAAAGACAATCTAAAAACAATCTAAAAACAATCTAACAACGGGGTGCGAAACACCTAAGAAACCACTTGTGTGAGTTTCAAAGGTAGTTACCAACGCAACCCACGTCACATGCATCTACGTTCTGGTCAGGTGCTAGAGCCTGAACCACTAGAAAGTGTTTCAGTTTACGCAGGCTCACACCATCCCTCCACGTTAGCATGTTGGCCTTCGGCTGGAACCCAAGGGAGTGTAACCCAAGATCCATGAATAGTGGATAGTGACTCGTCCTCTGACTCAGAAGCCATGGAAGGGCACCCTACCAAGAACCCTGAGGAGACAAGCCAAAACATGCCAGTGTGGGCCCCACAACCCGGATCTAGCATGTTTAGTCGTCTAATAGAGACCTTTAGTAGAGCTACACGCTCTGAACATGCGACAAGCAAAGTAAATGAAGAAGGAGGGGTAGTGGATTTGCCATTCACATCTCATGTAGACCTTACCCTCCCAAAGAGTGTCCATGTGGATATTCTACCCACTTCGTTTAATGAGGACCCTACAGAGCTACCACATTCCGATGCTCTTCCTAAAGTAGAGGTCCCTAGAAGCCAATCCATAAGAAGTGACATTGCGTCCACTTCAAGAGAACCGTTTGGCACACCAAGTCTAGATGGGATATTTCTCAATGAAAATTGGGAATATGATCTACACACAGAGACTCTAACTGACCTATACACAGGTTACACATACCATGTAGGTTGGTTAGAAGTCCTACGATCTACATCTAGCGCCATTAATCTAGAGGAGCAACAACAAATGATATGTGAGGTTTTTCATAGAATTATCCAATTTGAGAGGCAAAATAGGAGAGTGAACCTAGTTTCCACTAGCCCTATGAGATTTTTGGATACGGGCAAGGCCAAACAACCAACCCTATCACAATTGGAGACTCCCTCGGTGAGTCCCATAGACCCTTCATATGTTGTTTCGCCTGGAGTCTCAATGCAGGTTGAGCCCACGAGCAGTAACTTTAGCTTTCCAACCTTGGCTCAACTTTCCATTAAGGAATCCACAATGCCTACCCCAATGATGAGCATGATGGAAAATGCACCTGTTACCGCTGTAGTTAGTACGACACTGCTACCTAGTGGAACAGTACCTACAACAGTGCGTGCCAGTGCCTATCAACCATATGTACCTATCGCTACTCATGCTTATGTAGCTCCTACGCCTCTTAGTATGCCAATGGCGTATGCTCCGCGACCACCTTATCATAACCATTATCCAAGGGGAGCTAGGCCTAGTCACATATCATATCCTATGTTATTTGCCAACATACTCAGACCAATGCCAACTCCTATCAGCCAGGCTATCCCAGAAGTGCCTCCACCAGCTATGCCTGCTCACCTAGGTGATCTCGCAGCATTCGGACGATCTATTGCGGAAAACATGCGGGGTATGCCTGAGAGAGAACCTAGAAGCAAGGCAATACAAGGGGCTAAGCTCACTCAAAACTGCAGTGGTAACGAGGATGTTAGGAAGCACATTGAAGTCTTTGAACACGTGTGTGATTCTTTGGAAGAGCACAATGAGCTGCATAAGTGTAAAGCCTTAGGCTTAACCTTGAGTGGGAAGGCCGGAGATTGGTATCGAACCTTAAGGGTTGAAGAGCGCACTCACTACCCCACTCTCAAGAGATTGTTCTTGAAAGAATACATACGCAAGGGTGTGCTTTGGGGGGTAGCATCTCAACTCCAAAAAGCTGAACGCGAGGAAGGGGAGTCAGTGAGAGACTTTATAAGTCGATTGAAGCATCTAAATTCTCGCTGCACTCCCGATAAACGCTTCAATAACAACCAACTCCTCGATAGATGCATCCGAGGATTGCGCCATGAGGACATATACAATGGCCTAGTCATTAGAGGTCTTACAACGTGGGAAGCAGTCACTGCCAATGCAATCCAGTTAGAAGACAACTTGATGATTGCAGGTAAAAAGGTGTCTTCAGAAACAAAATCCATTAGTTTGCAAGGATCTGGGCACGAGCCAATGACAGTAAAACCTATTGCCAAGGAGCCCAAGATATCTGAAATGTCTGTGGTGACCGACCTTACTAAGGCTCTCCAAGAATACTTCAGGGGTAATCGAGCTCCTCAGAATAGCCATATGTACCCAAGGAGAGAGCAACAATGGTGTTCAGTGTGCTTAGGACCACATAGCACGAGTGAATGTCCCACATTCAGAGTTAAATTCAATGGGAATTGCAATGCATGTGGTAAGTACGGCCATCAATCTAAAGATTGCCTAGTACTTAAGCGAATGTTGGAAAATCACGCACCACTAGCCTGGTCAAACACACCTCAAGTACCCGTGCTAATGCCTGCACAACCTGTCGAGCAACCGTCACAGCACATAGTTCCAAGGAATCCAAATGTAGTCCAGTCTGTGCCGTTACCACCGCCAGTGCTAGGACCACAACCTCCACATGCAAGGATTACCCCTGTAAACCAGATGGGTTGTGAGTCACATAGTGCGTGTGGGGATTATGAAGAGGAGATAGACGCCACTGCTCCATACGGGATTGATACGTTTGAAATGATTCCCCAATACTACATGGAGGATCATTTCGGGCAAGTTAAGCCTGTATATCAAGCGGCTGCTCTTGCCACAAGAGGGCAAAACCTTAATACCTTGGCGAGGAGACCACCTCTTCAATGCTACGATTGTGGTGGACCGCATCGTGTAGCGGAGTGCCCTAATAGGTTACAGAAGATCGCTACTCATATGCAACCAAATCAAGGGAGCACATCGGGAATGCCGATACTTACATGTAATCATTGTGGCATAGATCATTTGATCGCTCAATGTCCACATAATCCTAATGCACCCAAGATTACGCCATTGAATTTGGTTGAGGTCACCAACCAAGCACGAGGAACCACACCCGTTGTACCCGCGAATGTAGTTACACGGTCAATGCTTCAAAATCAAAACTACATTCTTGAAGAGAGGGATACTGCATCAATCGCTCAGGCAAAGAAAAAGAAAACACGGCGGAAGAGATCGCTTAATGCCACGAGTTCCAAGCCTAGTTCAAAGACTAACATAGGGACAGGAGATGACCCCGTGTATATGAATGATCCTGAAGATGATTCTGATTCAATAGAAACCATAGGGACCAAAGCCACTACCTTATGGGAGGAACCCACTCGGGAGCTCAAGGAAGGAGAATCAAGCGAGTACATAAATAAGGAGAAACAGAAGGAAACTTCCTCGGCCCCACAACCAAGTCAGTTAATGCCCTCTCGACCACCCAAACTGACTGAGACTCCCCAAGACAAGCCACGTGGGCCAAAAACCCTTAAGAAAAAGATTGGAACTTATCCAAACCTAGTTGAGGAGATTGAACAAGTGCAACACTTAAGGGGTTTGGTGGAAGAAACACAAAGAGAACTGGAGCCAAACCCGAGAAAAATCAAAATTCCAGACACAGTGTTTCCTACGCAAGTTCAGCCTCACCGGAACCATAAACCGTTAGCTATACCTAGTATCATTTGGGAAGAAAGTGAGGATAGGACATCCGGAAGTGGGCAAACACCCTTCTTGCTGGAAAGAATGTTTAGTGAGGGAATGCCTGACCCCATTGAAGAGGAAGTGATTCCATCTTCACCAGTCCCTAGTCAAGGGGCGATGTCTCGAAAAGTGCCGTTGAATGTGTCTAAGCTAATGGATTTCATGTCCTCTGAGATCAGAACCACGATCATATCCAAATTATACGGAGATCCTGAGCTATTCTTAGCTCTTCGGGCATTTCTCAATGGAGAACTAAAGGCGGGGCTACCACAATTTGCAAATATGGATAGACCCGATACGCTTCAAGATGAAGGGGAACATTGGGATCTACAACCCAACCTAGATGAGGATTCGGTCGTTGAAATACCTGTGAACAAGTTGGGTCAGTACTTTGAAGGGGACGAATCTAATGCAACCCTCCCCATTACTACCAAGGGATTAACTCTAAAGGGAATCCTTGATGGTGGTGCTGGAGTGAGCATTGTGACTAAAAACTGTTGGGAATCTATGGGGAGACCTCACCTCAAAGTCACAAACATAGTGGTTAAGATGGCAAACGAAACTATTGCTAAACCTATTGGAATGTTAAGGGACCTTAAGATCAAGGTTCTGGGATACAAGGTAAAACATACCTTCATTGTAATGGATTTCTCCAAGCATCCTATGTCATATCAAATGATCTTAGGATGTCCTTTCATGAGGGAAGCACAAATGGTGCATGATTGGTCGAAAAACTATGTCTACCTACAATTCCAGGACTCTGTCATTCGAGTTGATCTTGAGAATGGTCGTGCACATCCTTTAGGAAGCAAGGTTATCATTGATAATCAATCGGATACCACTATTCACTCCGCCCCATTAAGGTATTGCTATATATGTAAAAAAGAGACTGATGATGGAAAAGATTCTCCTTATATGGATGTCCTACCGGGTATGACTGAGTCGGATAACGTGGATTGGGTACACCTAGCGGCAACCATAGATTGGGTACACCTACCGGGTATGACTGAGTCGGATAACGTGGATTGGGTACACCTAGCGGCAACCATAGACACATGGGGAAATAGAGGCACAAGTTGGGTAACACATGAGGGGCAAGATATGCCACCGTTAGTGCCAATAAACATGATAGGTGTTATGCACTTGACTCCTGATGGCGAGAAAGTGGCAAACTCCACTGGCACTGAAAGTAGCGAAGACTCTGACCAATGCAACTCTGAGTATGAATCTCAAGAAGAAACTGACCCTGAGCCTGATGGGGAAAATGAATCAAATATTCACCCAAATGTGGAAGCAAGGTGCTCAAGGCCTAGGACAGTGACCTCCTGCAGTTCATCCGAAAGTGAGGGGGACACAAGTGAAGATCGACCAAGTGAGTTCGAATCTGATAGAAACAAAAATCAAAAACTTGGTAAGAAGAAAACGAGACATAAGCGCCAATGCTATCGAGCTAATGTACGCACTGCAATAAACAAGGAAAGATCCACTCTGCAGAATGGCTTAGTTATGTAGGAGCCATTGAAAGATAGCGGATAATTGGGGACAATACCTCCAAAGTGTCATGTGGTGTATTCCGCAACCTCATGACGTCACCCAATTAGAAATCGAAGAGAAGCCGAAACTAAGTCGTACTGCAAGAAGGTGGCAAAACCAAGAGTTGGCTCAACAACAAAAGGAAGCGAAATTGAAAGAAAAAAGCCTGGCACAACAAGAACCAGTAGGCTTACACCCCGCACCCGAGCATTTCAAATCATCTACACAAAAGCCCAACGAACGCCTACCAATGGAAGTAGCGGTGTCTACGATGGCCCTGCGGTAGTTAAGAAGATAGACTTAGCAGATTCAGGTGAGGAGTCTAAACAAGTTTTTATTGCTCAAGATCTCACCAAGGCGGAAGAAGCTGCACTTACCAAGCTTCTTAAAGAATTCAAGGACATATTTGCTTGGACATATCATGATATGAAGGGTGTTCCACCCTCGGTGGTGCAACACACGATTCCAATGATTAGCACTGCTAAACCAGTCCAGCAACGTCCCTACCCAATGAATCCTAAGTATGCAAAGATTATACAAGAGGAAATCGAAAAGCTGGTAAAATGTGGATTCATATACCCAATTGAGCACTCAGAATGGGTTTCTCTGATAGTCATCGTGCCAAAGAAGAATGGGAAACTCAGAGTGTGCGTTGATCTCAAAAAGGTTAATGCAGCCACCAGAAGGGATCATTACCCCTTGCCATATTCTGAACATGTGCTTGAAAGAGTGGCAGGCAAGGAGGCATATAGCTTTTTAGATGGGTACTCGGGTTACAATCAGATCACAATTGTAGTCGAGGACCAAGCTAAAACAGCATTTATCTCACGGAGTTTGGAGTGTTTGCCTTTCGCGTCATGGCTTTTGGCTTGACCAATGCACCTGCAACATTC
The DNA here is from genome assembly GCF_041138505.1 of Cibotium barometz. Taxonomy (NCBI): domain Eukaryota; kingdom Viridiplantae; phylum Streptophyta; class Polypodiopsida; order Cyatheales; family Cibotiaceae; genus Cibotium; species Cibotium barometz. The sequence continues at coordinate 40,213,732 of NC_141088.1, forward strand.
TAACGATTGATAAACACGGCCTTTAAGGAATATCTAAGGGACTTCTGTGAAGCTTTCTTAGATGATCTTTGTGTTCATTCCTCTTGGGAGGAGCACTTGATGTGTTTACGAAAAATATTTGAAAGGTGTAGATTATATCGCATCTCATTGAATCCTTTCAAATGCCAATTCGGGGTTAAACACGGAGTAATCTTAGGGCATATAGTGTCCAAAAATAGGATTTCCACTGAGGAGAGTAAAATCAAGGTCATTCTGGAATTGCCCCCACCCACCAACTACAAGGGAGTCCAATGCTTTATGGGCCATGTTGGTTATTATCGAAGGTTTATTCTCTTCTTCGCCGAGATAGCTCGAGCATTGTATAAGCTTCTCATCAAATTTATTTGGACCGAAGAATGTGATCGTGCCTATGAGCTATTAAAGAAGGCCTTGGCGAGTGCTCCAATCTTGAGGATGCCTAACTGGGATTTACTCTTCCATGTGCATATTGATGCATCAAATTTTGCTCTTGGGTGTGTGTTGACTCAACCTGGAGAACACAAGCTAGACTACCTCATTAGCTTTGCCAGTTGCCAGTTGAACGATGCTGAGATGAACTACACCACTACGGAGCGAGAAGGGTTGGCAATGATATATGCAGTAAGGAAATTTCGTAATTACCTCCTTGCCACCAAGTTTGTTTTCTATGTAGATCATCAAGCATTATTGTATCTGGTAAACAAACCATGCTCCATAGGAAGAATCACACGATGGCTATTGATTCTTCTTGAGTTTGATTTCACTGTTGTTATGAGCCCTTGCAAAAAACATGTTATGGCTGATCATTTGTCTTGCATACCTAATGGTGAGGCTCCTATGGGGGTTGATGATGACTTACCGGACACTTCCCTGTTCATGGTGGAGACAATGCCTGAATGGAGTGAGAAGATTGTTAACTTTTTGGTTAATGGCTTTCCACCCAAGGAGCTTTGTAAAGATCTAGCTCGAAAGCTAATCAAAGAATGCGAACCCTATTGCCTGATAGTCGGGACTCTTTATAAAAGAGGAAAGGATGACGTTCTTAGGCGTTGTGCCCGAGAGGATGAGTATCTATACATTTTACAAGAGGCACATATGGGCATAGCCGGTGGTCACTTCTCAAAAGACTTAACTGCGCGAAAGATCTTACAATCAGGGTATTGGTGGCCCACTATGTTCCAAGATGCATCACTCTTTGTGAAGGGTTGCGATGAATGCCAATGATACAAGAAACCCCAGAGGAAAGATCAGATGCCCCTACATCCGATCAAAGTAAACCAACCATTTGAAAAGTGGGGTTTAGACTTTGTAGGTCCAATTAGTCCAGCGGCCCGAAACACACAATCTCGCTATATTATTGTGGCCACTGACTATATGACCAAATGGGCTGAAGCGAAAGCGACACGTAAGGCAAATGCGAGGACAACAACCAAGTTCCTCTTTGAAAATATAATCACACGATTCGGTTGTCCTTTTGAACTTGTGAGCGACAATGATACGCATTTTATAAATGAAGTGATTAAGGAGCTCACAACAAATTTCATGATATCCCATCATAAATCTACTCCTTACTATCCGCAAGCGAATGGCCAAGCCGAGAGTACCAACAAGACTTTAATCTCTATTTTGACAAAGACAGTTGAAGCTCATCGCACGGATTGGGATCGAAAGGGCCTATCGTACTGCGTACAAAGTGGCTATTAATTGCACACCATTCAAAATGGTATATGGCCAAGCAGCAGTCATGCCGTGGGAATTTGTCATTCCTAGTCTTCGTGTTGCTACTCAAGAGGGTTGGGATGGTAATCCCTTAGTAGAGCGTCTACATATCCTTGAGCGGCTAAACGAAGAAAGACAATTGGCTGTATACAATGCCCTTGTGGAGAAGGATAGAAGGAAAAAATGGTTTGATCGCCATCTAAAGGATAAGGACATCAAGGTTGGGGATAAAGTCCTGATGTATGGAGTGCGAAACGAAAAGAAGAAGCTCAAATATGCTGCTAAGGGACCATATAGAGTATGTGAAATAACCCCACAAGGTACCATCAGAGCGGAGACTCTCGACGGAGTTGAAACCATTGGATTCCTTAATGGGAGTAAATTCAAAAGATACTATGACCCCCTGAGAGAGGAGGAGTTACATGAAATCCATCAAAAGAAGGCAGCTAAAGAACAAGCTGAGCTTAAAAAGATACAAGCGAGAGTCAAAGCCAAAGAACGTCAACAGCATGCTAGGCGACAACGAGAAGCCAACTTGGGGATTACACAAGCATTTTTCGAGGAGGTAGACGAGGATTCACTGGAATCTGACCCACCTCTAAGATACCCAATTGAGTTACAGAGTCCTTACGGGGAGGTGCTGTATAATGCATTATTGGATACAGGAGCTCAACACAATTTGCTATCATATGCGGTGTGGTGTCAACTGCGAAAACCACCTTTATCCAAGAGTTCTATCCAAGTTCAAGGAATCAACAAGAAGAAAACCCCTGTCTCAAGAATTCTGCACACTCCGGTTGCTTTTGACAAGGGAACCATAATTCAAAGCTTTTTGGTTATGCCTGCTGGTACCATGGAAGGGACTGTAATCTTAGGGCGCAAATGGATGATGGCCACCAAGTGCAATATCGATTGGGCAACCAGACAAGTCACAACGCAAGAACCAACACTAGGTCTAACCGCTCAAAATCCCGCACCTAAGTCATCCACTCAAATATTAGATAATGAAAAATCACAAAGTCCAGTGGCAAAACCATCTTCGATTGTTAGCCACCCCTCTAACGCTTCAACGCCAAGAGTGGAAACAAGCAAGGTGGTCCCTAAAGCTTCGCTTACTATGCCAAAGAGTACATATAAATGGGTCCCCAAAGCTTCCTTAACAGCTACTTCCCCTGCTCAATCTCGTTCAGCCACCAAGAAGCCTCGTAAAAGGAAAGCAACTACCCACCCGAGAAAGGGCAATGTAACATCTCGATGGATCCCTAAAAAATTATTAGTAGCCCAAGGGTACTACGAGGGGAATGACCAGATTTGGGTCCCTAAACATAAGTTGAATCCCTCTACATCACCTGTAAAACCTTGCAAACCAATTGTTGCCACCTCAATGACAATTCAAGACCGTGGTAAGGGAAAGGTAATAGAGTGTTCCGCACCACTTCTTCCAGAGTTAGTTTGGATTCCCAAACGATATCAATCATTACCACCTAGCTCAGGAAGGGGGGAGCCACATGAAGCTTCTAGCTCCTCATGCAAAGCACACACTCATATAGAAGTTTCTACATGCTCTACACCTACTCTTGTCAACACCCAACAAAAAACCGATGAGTCTACGTCTCCCCTTGTAATAGTATCATGGGAAACCATTTCCTCCATTCGTCAATGGGAGCGTACACTACCATCTCTGCAATTAGATGTGGCCACAAGGGTCATAAAAAGCTATCTGCCCACATCACAACCTATGACCCGCTGGACAAATTGGTTCCAAGAGACTGCAACATCATTGCAAATAATATGATCTACCCAAGGAAAAGGGGGAGCATGTACTCACGCTCGACATTCTAATGCTTCCTCCTTAACCTTCTCCCCTGACCATGTAATTGCCAAATTCAAGGGGATGTATATATATAGCTTCATACATTTTTTAAAAAAAAAGCAAAGAAAAGAAAAACAAAAAATAGTAAAAAGAGCAAGAGCACAAAAACAAGAGAAATATCCGTATATAATCAAGAACTAGATTGACCTGTCATAAACCTACTGATGCTATATCTGTGTTTGCAGATATGGCAGATGCCCGATCATCATACACTTCATCCACTCCTTTCTTTGGTGAGAGGTATCATCTGTACCTTTCTCAGATATTCCACATGTGCTATCCTGTAATTGAAACTGAATGGGATCATATAGATGTACTAGCCAGAGAGGAAAATGTTGAGGAATTAGAATGGCTAATTTGCCTATTGACCATGACTGACCCCTACACCGTAGAGGACATATCCCCGATAGCCCAATGCTTTCCTTTTCCACAAGATGACTATCCTCGCATGGTTACATTTTTGATGAGTTTATGTGGATGGGAAAATGAAAAGGAAATATCTGACAATGATGAATGGACGGATGAAACTCATGGCACTACTGAGGTTGACTTTATTTGTTTGGATGATGCGGATAGAGGCTTAGCCTTAGGGTTAGAGCCAGGACTCTACAACATCCTCTTACCGTATCCTCAGTAGTAGTGTGGTGACTGGTAGGTAGGTTAGCGTTTTCAAGTTTTTTCTAGTTTAGATTCCTTAAACAAGTCTTGCAATTTTCACACTGATGTGCCTCTCGAGGTATAGTGCTTGTTAGTTGATTGTACAGGTTGAAAAGTTTGAGGTGGGTTCGCTTTCAAGTCCTGAGACTGTCGCAACGTTCATCAAAATATATCTACATCAAATTGTAAGCTGTCTCGTCAAATCAAGGAGATCTCCAATTACAGGTGTAATTCTTCCATACCCACTCTCTTTCATTTTTACTGTTCAATTAATTGCATACACTATAATGCATGACCACATGGAAATTGTCAATGTACTACTTAGTTTTTGAAGTTGCTTACATGCTAGTGTACATCATTAATGAGCTTAACTTTATTGGAAATATTCCTAGGTAGCATGACGTCTTTAGTTAACCTTGGAATACGATTGTCTTAGGTCTAGGGTCAAACCATCTTAATGTTTGACACCTGGCCATGTGTGTGTTGACCTCTAGGACATAGCTATTACCCCTTTGTCGAAAGGATGCAAGACAAATTATAGTTCTGGAGCGAAGATCAAAAGAAATAGATTTTTTTTTAAAAAGACTACAATAAATAGCAATACAAGTCTATGATGTGCTTTAATGTTGGCCTATCGCCTTATTGATACTTGGTAGGCGAGGAGTATTCTACTCCAGACCGATGCCTTGGTTGGTAAGGAGTAGCCTTGCCTAAAGTGAGCTAATAGATTCCTGGATAATGCCTTGTGTTAAACATGGTACCAGGATTGATGTTAGTTTTGCCTTAGGAAGGTCGCCATTGTGTGTAAAAATTTTCACGTGCATTAAAAAAAAATAAAGGCAAAAAGCTCCTGTAACTCTGATGTTTCTTGTGTCCCTAGGCTTGTGGTATTAACTTGTTCTGAGAGTAGACACAGTGTGGTCATCTCTGTTTATTTATTAAGCTTGGTTATTTTCCTGGACTTAGGCCAGTTATAAACCTTGATTAACCTTTGACACCTTGCTTACTCTTGATTTACTTTCAATAATTTTAAACTCCTGTTAATTTGCTACAGTAGCTCATTCATGTGACCCTTAAACTAAGTTCTCATAGCAACATCCATTGTGGTCTAACATGCTTGAATTTATACACTTTATATCTTTTGAATTCCAGCATACTTTCACTCTACTTCCCTGTTTTGCAGACGGTCAACAACAACCCTCTCGAGCTTACCATACCATAGCTTCCGAGGACGGAATCTACATCAGGAAGGGGGGCATGTTAACCTATGAACGGACATTGAGACGTACTATGTTTTACGTCATTAATTTAAATATTCTGAGTCATGGGCCGGGCTTATCGGCACCATATGTTAAGGATGAAGGGATTGGGTGATCGTCGATGAGAGGCGCACCTTGAATATTAGTAGGATAAGGGTTAGGATCGACCGGCCATGTATGGGCGCCCAAGTGTGAACGGCCAAGTCACCTATAAGAGCCAAATGTAACCCTAAAATCCTCATTCTCATGTGTTGTGAATACAAGAGTTCTCTTGCCTTATCTCCTTGGTTTCCTTCTCTTGCGTGTGTGAGAGAGAGAGAGAGAGTGAGTGAGAGAGCGATCGAGCACTGTGTAGCGGCACGGCGGCGGAGAGGCAGTAGAGCGACGACGGTGGCTCCTTCTTCACTGCTGCGATGCGGGAATCCTTCAAGGTGGCAGTTGAGCGGTGAGTGACACACCCTTTGCATTTTGTTTGAGCTTCCTTCCCTGGTTGTATGCTTGCAGCCATTCGTGGCCCGTATACGGTGTCCGGCAAGTCCCCAGCTACGACCTGTGTGCGGCAAAAGCGCACATTTTTGGCGCCGCTGCCGAGGAAAATAACCAAGCTCCTATAACTCTGATGTTTCTTGTGTCCCTAGGCTTGTGGTATTAACTTGTTCTTAGAGTAGACACAGTGTGGTCATCTGTTTATTTATTAAGCTTGGTTATTTTCCTGGACTTAGGCCAGTTATAAACCTTGATTAACCTTTGACACCTTGCTTACTCTTGATTTACTTTCAATAATTTTAAACTCCTATTAATTTGCTACAGTAGCTCATTCATGTGACCCTTAAACTAAGTTCTCATAGCAACATCCATTGTGGTCTAACATGCTTGAATTTATACACTTTATATCTTTTGAATTCCAGCATACTTTCACTCTACTTCCCTGTTTTGCAGACGGTCAACAACAACCCTCTCCAGCTTACCATACCATAGCTTCTGAGGACGGAATCTACATCAGGAAGGGGGGCATGTTAACTTATGACGGACATTGAGACGTACTATGTTTTACGTCATTAATTTAAATATTCTGAGTCATGGGCCGGGCTTGTCGGCACCATATGTTAAGGATGAAGGGATTGGGTGATCATCGATGAGAGGCGCACCTTGAATATTAGTAGGATAAGGGTTAGGATCGGCCGGCCATGTATGGGCGTCCAAGTGTGAACGGCCAAGTCACCTATAAGAGCTAAATGTAACCCTAAAATCCTCATTCTCATGTGTTGTGAATACAAGAGTGCTCTTGCCTTATCTCCTTGGTTTCCTTCTCCTGCGTGTGTGTGAGAGAGAGAGAGTGAGTGAGAGAGCGATCGAGCACTGTGTAGCGGCACGGCGGCAGAGAGGCGGTAGAGCGGCGATGGCGGCTCCTTCTTCACTGCTGCGACGCGGGAATCCTTCAAGGCGGCAGTTGAGCGGTGAGTGACACACCCTTTGCATTCTGTTTGAGCTTCCTTCCCTGGTTGTATGCTTGCAGCCATTCGTGGCTCACATACGACAGTCCATGGTAGGAGAGACACCACAATGACATAATCATGTGTGTACATTACCCAATGAGAGGACACTATCAAGATAGATCTGCACAGGAACAGCTTGTAGAGTAGGGGAGAAGAGCAAGAACTTATGGACTTACATCGTCATTTATTGTAGTAATGTTTCCGACTCCTTGTCCCTTCTAGAGCCTGGTGGTGGGTGATTTCCTAGACAACTTAGCTCACGGTAGCTAATTAGCTCACTTACCTATATAGTACCCATGCTATATCACTTTGAGGATGTACTCAGACCATTTCCTAGTATACTAAAGGAAACTTATATATATGAAGAAAACCCAAGTGAGGGAGAAAATCAACCTAGAGACGTCGTATTAGAGCATGCTTACGAACTATGGTTATCTGACGATGACGGTGCGCTTGCTAGATGAGTTTGATTTACAAGTTATTGAGGTGCAATGGTGTAGACCAGATCCAGATTAACAACTTGGAGTGGACGTGTAACCTTGAAAAGATGCAGGGGAGAAGAGAGCTTGAGCTCTTGCAAGCACACACACACTCACAAAACCCTAAAAGAGAACACACAAGCTGAGAGGCTGAGAATCTTCTTCTTCTTCACACAACACTCAACACACCATATACAAAGATAAGAGTACACACAATATGAAAAGGTACTCAACCAAATACATACTAGGGTTCTCTATAGTGTGAACCCAACTAAATGAGCTGGCGCTATAACTATGCCCGTCTCTAGAATGGCTGTCACATAGCCTGTCATCCCACTGGCCGCATATCACCTATGATCTCACCAACCATGCCAGTGGTGTAAGTGTGGGGCCTATCCCCCAGGCGGGTCATCAGTGTGGGGCCTATCCCCTAGGCGGGTCATCAGTGTCCACCGCCTCACTAGATGAGCTCGATATCTCAACACTCCCCCTCGAGCTCAACTCCATCTCATGTACACCAAAAGCGAAGCCCGAAATCTGCGGAGCTTCTCTGTACCCAATGCTTTGGTGAATATTTTAGCAACCTGGTCCTGTGTGCTGACATAAACAAGGTCAACGTCTCCTGCCAAAACCTTCTCTCCGACAAAATGGTAGTGGACCTCTATATGCTTCGTGCAAGCATGAAAAACTGGGTTCCTGGCCAACTGTATACTGCTAATGTTATCACAGAAAATGACAACTTGTCTATCCACTGATAGATCCAAATCTGCAAGTAGCTTTCTCAACCAAGCTACCTTGAGCACATGCTTCCATAGCAGCACCTCTGTACTCGGCCTTTGTACTGGATAGAGCAACCGTAGGCTACTTCTTGTTGCTCCAATTCACAGCAGCACTCCCCAAAGAAAACATGAAGCCACAAGTAGATCTTCTATCTGAGATACTACCAGCCCAATCAGTACCCATGTACACATATCTCTGTCCCAGTTTCATAAAATAGTCCACAATGCAAAGTAGACCTCACATACCTCAGTATGCATCTCAATGCATCCAAATGTGGCTTCCGACGAGGAACCTGCATAAACTGACTCACAAACCCAAAAGCATAGCTCAAATCTGGCCTGGTGATCGTCATGTAGATCAAGATTCCTACTATGCGCCTATACATAGTAGGTTCCTCCACCAAAATCTCTCCTGAATCTGCACTCAACTTGCCATTCTGATCCAATAGCACTGAGATAGGCTTATAGCCTGCCATACCATACTTGGACAACATGTCCAAGCCATACTGTCTTTGGAGTAATCCAATACCATGCGGTGACCTAATCACCTCAATGCCCAAGAAATATCTAAGCTCCCCCAGATCCTTTATCTCAAACTTCTGACTAAGCAAGATCTTTACATCAAATATCTCTGCATCATGGTCCCCCATAATGATCAGGTCATCTACATAGATGACAACAAGCACGCCTTTATCACTGTGTCTCACATATATAGCGAGAAATCTGTATTGGCTACATGAAAGCCAATAGTGACAAGATATTCAGAAATCTTGTCAAACCATACTCTTGGTGCTTGTCTTAAGCCATACAAGGCTTTCTTCAACCTACAAACATGCTTGGGGTGACTCACATCCTCTTGACATAGCCAGTGCTATCACAACTCTCATTGTGATACCCAGTGCTATCACAACTCTCATTGTTACCATAACTGGGCTAAAAGTTTTCTCATAATCAATGCCATATGTCTGTGCATATCCTTTGGCTACCAATCTAGCCTTGTACCCGCTTATGCTTCTATCACTTTTTTGTTTTACTTTGTACACCCACTTGCATCCAATGGCTTTCTTGCCTTCAAGCAATTGCACTAAATCCCAAGTCTCATTTCCATATAGTGCATCCATCTCCTCATCCATAGCTTTCTCCCAACACACATTTCCAACAGCCTCATCAATGCATGTGGGCTCTACAACCTGTAGAACTTTTGCCATGTATGCATAGTGATGTGCCACATAACCATCATAGGTAAACCTCTGCACATGATTCTTCACTCTCCTAGATCTTTGCAGCTTTGCATTCATGGCTTCCATAGCCTTCTTTACACCAGGTGTTCTCATAGCTCTGGTATCCCAAGATCCTCATCAAGGCTCATCTCTGAGAGCCACTAGGCTCTCCATCAACATGAGAATGCCCTATAGAAATGTCAGGCATACTAAGGGGCTCAACCACTTTCTCTTTGCCTTTATGTGATGTATTAATCACATTTGCAGGACTGGTATTATGACACACCCTGCCACTCCATGGTTTATCAACTGAACCACTAGATGAGGACGCTCCTGGTCCACTCAAAGACTATGATTGTTGACTTGCATTCTGTGCAATCACATTTGCACTCACATCAGCCCCAACAGCTTCTTTTTCAGCAGCATACCAGCTGATCATCTCATCAAAAACAATATCCCTGCTTACCCTCAACTCACGTGTAGCAAGGTTATAACACCTGTATCCCTTTTTCTCAAGGGAATATCCAATAAACACACATTTTTCAGCTTTTGGATCCAGCTTAGTTCTCAGCTCATCTGGCACATGCACATATACAATGCATCCAAAGACTTTCAGATGAGACAAATAAGGTTTTCTACGAGTAAACCTCTCCTTTGGAGTTACATCATGTATGGCTACAGTTGGAGTCCTGTTCATGATGTAAACTACTGTAGAAACAGCCTCAGTCCAATAGCTATGCGGCATATTCTTCTCTCCCATCAATGCTCCCGCAATCTTAGCAATGTGCCTATTTTTCTGCTCAGCAACTCCATTTCACTGCTGCGGAGTGTATCTGCATGCTCTGAATACCATTCTTCTGCAAAAATTCAGAGAACTCATTGGAGAAGTTCTCTCCCCCTCCATCTGACCTAAGGAACTTTATATGTTTCCCTGTTTGCTTTTTTTCAACCATAACTCTGAAATTTTGAAAATGAGTGAACCCCTCACTCTTCTCCTTCATGGAGTATACCCACACTTTCCTTGTGTGGTCATCAATAAATGTCACATAATATCTGCAGCCTCCCATAGACATGGTATTCGTAGGACCCCATACATCTGAATGCACAACATCTAGTGCATTTTTGCTCACATTTTTGTCACGTGGAAATACATGCTTTGTTTTCTTTCCAAATTGGCATGCTTCACATATTTTCTGCATACCTTCAACTTTAAACTTTGGCAGCCCTGTTACAATTCCTTTAGTCTAGACTTCATTCTCTACACATTCACATGTCCAATTCTTTTATGCTAAATGTATTTGTCTGCAACAATTCCTGAACCATTTGCAAACATCGTAGCACTCACCTCAGGCATGTTTACATTCAATGTAAACATTCTTTTATGCCAAATGTATTTGTCTACAACAATTCTTGAACCATTTGCAAACATCGCAGCACTCACCTTAGGCATGTTTACATTCAATGTAAACATTCTACCCACTCTGTTGCCTTTTGCAACCAACCTGCACTTGTCTTTAAAATTTTCAACATAACAACCATCAGGGTTAAACCAAACCTGCAAACCTTGCTCAATCATCTGGCCAACTGAAACCAGATTCTTTGTTATGTTCGAAACATGAAGTACATCTGCAAGGTACTTCACTTTGCCATCCTGCATAGACAATGGCACATCTCCAACATGGGTAATTGGATGAGCAGTGTCATCCCATGTTTCCACAAAACCTGGTATTTCAAGGTTTTTCATCTCCTTGAACCACTCCCCCCATGACTTGTCATGGGGTTCGACGCACCTCAATCAACGTACCATACATCATCTTTATGTGCTGCTTCAACATTTTCAAACATGGCATTAACGACATGCTGCATAACAAATAATCTTTCATTATCCTCATTGTTTCTTCTTGAGGATGCATAGTTGTTTTGCTACAATTTCCCTTTTTGCATGTCAGCCTACTTATAACAATCTGCCTGCACATGTCCAGGATTACCACAATAAAAGCGCATGTGTATCATTATACTGCCTTTGCCAATTTCCACGACCTCTTTGACTCCCCCTGCCTCCTCTGAATTGGCCTCTTCCACTTGTGTGTTGTTGTTGTTGCAATTTCTAGGACTGTTGTTGTTTCTGCTGCTAGGCATAATTTTGATTACCGATTCAGCCACCTCCTTGGCCACGTCCACGGCCTCCTCTACCTCGTCCTCTTCCTAAACTTGTGTAGAAGACCTGTTGCTTTGAACTGTTTTTGTTTTGTGAAGACTGTTGGTCTTCACCCAAGCTCTTCTCTTCTATAATCAACTTAGACACCAAATCTGTGAAATTGGGAATGTTTTCCTCCCGAGTCTGAATAGACGTCTTGAATGCCTTGTATTGTGGCCCGAGACCACGTAGACAGACTTCCACCTTATCATCATCATCTACTACTGAAATTCCAATAGATGCAAGGGATTCCACAATACCCTTGATCTTCAATGCATAGTCATTCACAGACATACTCTTTTTCTCCACAGTATGAAGTTCATTCTTCAACTGTATCTTTCGTGCCTTGGTATTCGTTTCATAGAGTTTTACCAAGGTGTCCCATGCCTCCTTGGGGGGACTTGGCATCCTGTATGTGCCCAATCATAGTGTCCTGTATACTGATAGAGAGCCAATACATAACTTTTCTGGCTCCTTGGTTCGAATCCTTGAACTCTTTCACATCTACAGCAGTTGGATTGATCTTCGGTATCTCCGATGCCTCTTCATCACTCATGATCACCTTCTATGTAGTCCCAGTAACCCTTTCCCATGAGAAAATTTGTCAACCTGAACCTCCAAGCATGGAAGTTGTTCTTGTCAAGCTTCTCAGCAATCTGGTTTATGCCATCATTTGACATCTTGCCACACACAAATTTACCAGAAACAGCACTCTGGTTTGTCTTGCACAAACTACTGTATTTTCTACAGCGGTACTGTACACTACACTCAAATGTCACACCCAGTGGCCTCAATGTGCATACATACACCCAATGGCTATTGTTTGACCTCCTTGTAGAGCACACACAATGTCTGCACAACCAATCTGTCTTCTTATAGTTCTTAAAACAAAGTTCTGCAGATAATCAATGATTTACCCGCACGAAATCGCCCGCTTTTCAAAAAACGGAGGTCCTAACGCGCTCGAAACGCGTTTTTGGCTTGAAAAACTTTGTTCGATAGGACGTTATAGTTTCCCTATAGCTTTACTCGCACGAAGAAAGCTCCTCAATCAGAGATCGTTTGCCGGTGCCTCCCGTAGAGCTCCCGACAAGGGTGTAGTTGCCTACACAAATAGGGAAGAGTAGATGAAGCTCTTACCCTCGTACTGCTTCCTGTGCTTCTCTTGCTTGCAACTCAGCCCTTAGCATGAACCAGGCTCTGATACCATGAAAAGATGTAGGGGAGAAGAGAGCTTAAGCTCTTGCAAGCACACACACACTCACAAAACCCTAAAAGAGTACACACAAGGTGAGAGGCTGAAAATCTTCTTCTTATTCACACCACTCAATACACCATATACAAAGATAAGAGTACACACAATATGAAAAGGTTCTCAACCAAATACATACTAGGGTTCTCTTTAGTGTGAACCGAACTAAACGAGCTGGCGCTATAACTATGCTAGTCTCTCTAGAATGGCTGTCACACACAGCCTGTCATCCCACTAGCCACATATCACCCATGATCTCACCAACCATGCCAATTGTGTAAGTGTGGGGCTTATCCCCCAGGCGGGTCATTAGTGTGGGGCTTATCCCCCAGGCGGGTCATTAGTGTCCACTGCCTCACTAGATGATCTCGATATCTCAACAAACCTCAATATGGACCGGATTTTTCCACTTGCTCGGGTGTATCCTAACTCACTGTCAACTTTGAAACTATTTTTGCGCATCATTACATGCATTTATGGAACTACAAGACCTTATGTTTGGGTAAAAATTTCTTTCTAAGTGCCACGTAGGGAAACTTTAAGGCTATATTCTTTATTAGATTTGGGTAGAAGCATGTTAACATGCTACGCTTTTTATGCTAGTTCACATGTGTGAACAAGCATTCCTAGTTAGCATAAGTTTAGGCATGTGAGTCACTATATTAGTAATCATATTTAAAACTTCTGGCTGATACAAAAAGCTCAAATGAGCACTTCAAAAAAAAAGAATAATCAATGAAAGTTGTGGTATATTGAATTACAAGCTAGTCTTTGAAGCTAGTTAGCACGGGTGTTACAGCGGAGTGGTGGGGTGATGAAGTGCAAAGGCCAGAGCACCATGGAGCCCGCAAGCAAGGCGGCGCATTCGCGTTCTCCTATACACAGAAAATGCAGAGCCCCTTCTGCTTCTCCATCTCCCTGCAAAAGTGCAAAGCGATCTCAAGGTTCCCCAATGTCCCTCTCGGGTACTCTCTCTCTCTCTCTCTCTCTCTCTCTCTCTCTCTCTCTCTCTCTCTCTCTCTTGTGCGGGTTCTATGTGTTTTCTCTTCTACTTTTGGCTTCAGTACCACAAGAAGCTCCATGCAATACAGTTGAGCACATTTCCATGCAATATAGTTGAGCACATTTCCCTTTACAGTTGAGCACATTTCCCTTTGATGTGTGCAAGCCGATGGAAAGCTCCGAAGGTCGTGATCCCCATGCAGGAAAAATTGTGTACAACTTTGGTAGAGTTCAATCCTACTTATGGCCTTTCCATGGAGGGTTTAGATCCCAAAATGGTTAGGTGGGAGCAGGTCACTGATGCTGAATGGTTCAGTGTGTTCAAACAAACAAAGGATCCCAGCCAGTACCGCATCAAATGCAGCACCATCCACACCGAAATGTATGAGTCGATGATGAAACTGCACTACAATGTATATCAGAAGTCCCCAACCAACATGGAAATTTCCTCTGCATTTGCAAAGGGTTTCGGTCCTGCCGTGAAAGAATTCAGTCCTGCCGTGATTGCAAGCGGGACAGCCATTAGGTTCAATTGGGTCGAGTTTGCAGTGCAGTACTTGCAGGATATTCGAGAGAAGGGCTATTATGAGGGCCATGTTAACAAGTGGAGACTATGCAATCTTCAGCTTCCAGCTTCAAAAATTGAGGATGAGTTTGCTGACATCTACGAGGAAAACATGGCATTGGCAGGAAAGAGTACTGCCAAATCTACCAAGGCCACACTTCAGCCTCATCAAGATAGTCGACAGGAGATGGAAGCTTCTTCATTTTGTGGGTTGGAGGAATGGCAGTGCATGAAGGCAGCTGTCCTTCAAATGAAAACACAGCTACATTATGAGAAACAAAATCTAAACAAAGTGCAAGAGGGCCTGGAACTTGCTAGGACTTTGAATGCAAAAAATGCGAAGGTCACTCCTATTGTCATGGCCATGAGACAGAGGTTGCAAGCAGCTGAGATGGAGTTGCAGGCTCTATTGCAAAGCAATGATGTGGATGCCCGACGAAAGATGGAGCTTGAAGTCAGAATAGAGACAACCAAAGACACCATAGAGGCTATGGGGCTTCCTCTTCGTGAAGATGACCCCATAGATAGTGACATAGACATAACCTGTAAACTGGTAAGTGTCCGTAAGTTTCATCTTTGCACTTTATGTTTGGTACATGTGCTCAGGTAACTCATGTACTTGCCATGCTCTTTTTGTCTTGGTTTTGTAGGTTGAGGTGGAAATTGCAAAATCCAAGGTGTAGAACTCTGAAAGCCAACTTGAACTTCTGATGCACATGCAGTCCAAGCTGCAGGGCTTGTTTCTCCAAACTGCCCTAACTAATCTAGCCCTTGCTAGTTTTATGAAGGATAGAGAGGTGCAAGACAGCATCGGAACAAACCTGTGTACTGGCTGTGGTCTGCCCCTTGAGGTCCAACCATTCCTTGCAATGGTCAAGCTCCCTTGTGAGCATAATCACCTTCTGTGGTTTGCTGCTACATGCTCCCTTGGGACCGTATGTAGGGCTCCCTTCTGCAAAAAAAGCATACCTACCGCATGGTTGTGCAACCTTGCAACACAACGACATCCAACCACACCAGAGATTGGTAAGCAGGGATTTCACTGACGTAAACGAAAACATGTGAACATGTTAATAACACAAAAAATCTTGTGATCACATGTTATATTCACAAAGCTTTCACAAGGGCCTTAAAAAATTATCTTTGTCGGGCATAAAAAATCTTCTTAGGTGGCCACTGACCTGCTATTATGTGAAGATGGTAACATGAGAACATATGAATAGCTTATTCCCATGTGTAGCCAAGCTTTTAAGGGGTTCCCAAATGGCAAGTGACCTGTTATTTTGTGAACGGTAACATGAGAACATGTGAATAACTTGTTCACATGTGTTATTATCACAAAAAATCTTGTGATCACGTGAATATTAAATCCCTGTTGGTAAGAAACCATACTTGAATGTATGCTTGCTAGCTAGCATACAGGACATACAGTCTGCAAGCTTGATCATATTGGGAATAAAAGGTGTGCTAGTTAGCATAATGAATATGCTAATTAGCATGCCAGGTATGCTAGTTATCATACTAGATATGCTAGTTAGCATATACAGTATGATAGTTAGCATATTGCATATGCTAATTAACATATCCAATATACTAGTTAGCATACTAGATATGCTAGCAGGATGCTAACTAGCATATACCGTATATGCTAGTTAGCATACCCTACATGCTAACTAGCATCCTCGTTAGCATACTCTGTATGCTAACTAGCATCCTAGTAAGCATACCCTGTATAGTAACTAGCATAGCATATATGCTAGTTAGCATACCCAATACGCTAACAAGCATACCGGATATGCTAATTAGCATATCAAGTAGGCCTACTAGCATATCCAGTATGCTAACTAGCATACGGGATATGTTAACTAGCATACCGGATATGCTAAAAAGCGTATCCAGAATGCTAATAAACACAACGGATATGCTAGTTAGGATACTGGATACGCTAACTTACATACAAGACATGCTAATTAGCATAACCAATATGCTAACTAGCACACTGGATATGCTAGTTGATGAGTGGATGCTAATTAGCATATCCAATATGCTAGTAAGCATATTGGGTATGCTTATTAGCATACCGGAGTTAGCATATTGAATGCTAATTAGCATATCCAGTATGCTAGTTAGCATATTGGATTGCTATCTGAAATGCTAATTAGCATACAAGATATGCTAATTAGCATATCCTGTATGCTAACTAGCATACTGGTTATGCTAATTAGCATACAAAATATGCTAGTTAGCATACTTGATATGCTATTAAGCATGTTGGATATGCTAATTACCAATTTTTATATGCTAGTAAGCATTTTGGAGCATATTGGATTAGCTTAGAGGTTATAAGGTCTACTAGTTAGCATACTAGGTATGCTAGTTAGCATATTGGATATGCTTATTAGCATACCGGATATGCTAGCTAGAATGATAGTTAGCATACAGGATATACTAATTAGCATATCCAGTATGTTGGTTAGTATATTGGATATGCTAATTAGCATATCCTGTATGCTAACTAGCATACAGGATATGCTAATTAGCATACTTGATATGCTATTAAGCATGTTGGATATGCTAATTAGCATATACTGTGCTCTAGTAAGCACATAGAAGCTTTTGGGTACACTTGAATTGCTTAGAGATTATAAGATTTACTAGTTAGCATACCTGGTATGCTTGTTAGCATACTTGATATTCTAGTTAGCATATATGATTATGCTAGCTAGCATACACGGGAATGCTAATTAGCATACTGGCCTAGCTGCACACATAGTTAGCATATGAAACATACTATGTAGCATACATGACATGCTTATAAAGGGTGTAATCAAAGATTTTTTTGTTGCAGGCCTCTCAAAGCCCCTACATGATGTGGGCAGTGTGCATGACACCAAAGGTAAGGGAAAGGCTCCTCATGGTTCCTCATGCGCGTGCCATGCCTGATGCAACTGACACAGTAAAAACTTCTTAGCAGACAATGGCTAGTGCCAGTGCATCAAGGGAAACATTGAAGACTAACAGCATAGAGGACCCACAGGAAGTTGGTGATAACAGCCCTCTCGAGGGTTTTTTGTGAAAGGCTAAGGCAAAGAGAAAAGTGGGCCCGGAAGAGGTACCTGAAGAAATTGCAAGCAACAGCTATGGTTCCCCAAAGAAGATGGAGGACAAAGCTGAAAGCACCAAAGGTGAAAAGAAAGCCACCCGCTCAAGAGCTTCTAAAAAACTGTGTTAAGACCTTTCCTTTTTTGCCCAGATTCTGTACTGTAAGCAGGCAACTGTCACTGTTTAGTTGTTTAGCCTTTACTTAGTGTTCCCATACCTATGCCCTTCACTCTTATGGCTATGCCATTTTGAAAACCTAATGCCTCTTGTGGCTCTCATGTAATTTTTTTTATTTTCCCAGTGAAAATGTCTTTGTGTAATATAATGTTGAGCAACAGTCCATTATAATTTTCTGCCAATCTATGAACTTCTTCACTTCGTATCGCTGTTTCTTTGCAGAGGAAGAGAAACTGGCATTAATTGCCTTGCCTGATGTAAATGCTGCCATGCAATGGCAGAAATTACAAAAATGGCGATTCCACAAAGCCAAGCAGATAAGGAGACAAAAATTGGAGATTGAAAAGCGGCTCGAACGATATTCACAGCGTGCCCGTAGAATTTTTGAGCGCCTAAATTATGTTCACCCATCAGGGGAGGTTATATATGCTGAATGGTATCCTCTTCCAGACCCAATATGGGTGCCTAAGCGACTGTGTGATGAAAAAGGGCTCTTTTACTAGATATCAATGGTCTTTTGCTGAGGGTGGTAGAGACTCGCTTCGGCGAAAAGCCCCCTGCATATGCAGATGAAATGTTAAAATACAATGTAGAGGATAAGCAGGTGTTCTGTCTCGCAAGGACAGCCACATGTTTTTGGACTGGTGTCTTCATTTCTTCAGTGTGTATATTTGGAGCACAAGCATGCATCGTAAAGTCATGAATATTTGCAGGGCTGTTTTTAAATTGCAGGTGCCAAGGATTGCCGGTCTTTTTGCGCAAGAGCACTGCAGTCCGCAACCCTGGCAGATCTTGAATAAACCTGTGTTTATGAAAGATTTAGCCTTGTTTTGGAAATACAATCCGGCGTACAACGCCCAAAATACACTTCTAATTGATGATAGCCTCTATAAAGTGTTTCAGAACCCAGCACAAGCTTGGCTCGTTACTCCGAAGCTAGAGGACCAGAGTACTGAGGAGAGAACAGTTTCTTATAGAAACTTTGAAAGACTGGCTTTTTCTTTGGCTGCAATTGGATGATCGGGCAGCGTATGTGGCTGACAATTTCTTTGATACAGGCTCTGATAACTTCTTTGATGCAGTCATCAAACAGTTGCTAGAGGCTGAGAAACAAGCAAAACTTCATCGTTGCAAACAAAAGGAAGATGACCTAGAAGCAGAGAGAGAGAGAGGAGAAAGCTAGGCTGGAGAGGGAAAGAAAAGAAAAGGAACCTAGAAGTAGAGAGAAAGGAAAAAGCAGAGGAAAAGGAGAAAGCAGAGAAAAAGGAGGGAGAAAAAAAGCTCGGTCACTACAAACGCCCTCTGAGGAGGCCTAAAGGATTTTGGTGAGGGTGACTCATTGTAAAATTAAACCCTATGTAATGTTATTTGATGCTGGAAGTTAATGATGAGATAATCTTTTCAACAGTTGCCTCCTACTATTTCATTTTTATGTGTTACAGAATTATGTATTGGGTTTTTTGTTAGGTAGCACACACTATAAAGTAGCAAGTATACAGTTAGCATATACTGTGGTAGTTAGCATACACTATATGCTAGTTAGCATAATCTTGTATGCTAGTTAGCACACTATATAGCAGCTAGTTAGTATACAGTTAGCATATACTGTGGTAGTTAGCATACACTATATGCTAGTTAGCATAATCTTGTATGCTAGTTAGCACACTATATAGCAGCTAGTTAGTATACAGTTAGCATATACTGTGCTTGTTAGCATACACAATATGCTAGTTAGCATATACTGTATATGCTAGTCAGCATATACTGTATATGCTAGTCAGCATATACTGTTTGCTACATACAGTATATGCTAACTAGCATATACTGTATGCTAGTTAGCATACGCTTTATGCTAGTTAGCACACACTATGTAGAAGCTTGTTAGTAAACAATTATCATATACTGTGGTAGTTAGCATACAATATATACTAGTTAGCATATACTGTATGCTAGTAAGCAGACGAGCTAGTGAGTATACAGTTAGCATATACTGTGCTACTTAGCACACCCTATATGCTAGTTAGCATACACTATATGCTAGTTGGCATATACTATATGCTAGTTATACGCTATATGCTAGTAAGCACACAATATAAATTAGGTAGTTAGTATGTACTGTATGCACTATATGCTAGTTGGCATATACTATATGCTAGTTAGCATACGCTATATGCTAGTAAGCACACAATATAAATTAGGCAGTTAACATGTACTGTGCGAGTTAGCATACAGTATATGCTAGTTAGCCTATACTATATACTAGTTAGCATACGATATATGCTAGTTAGCATACACTGTATGCTAGTTAGCATATGCTTTATGCTAGCTAGCACACACTTTGTAAAAGCTTGTTAGTCAGCATATACTGTATATACTAGTCAGCATATAGTGTTTGCTAGTTAGCATATACTATATGCTAGTTAGCATACAGTATATGCTAACCAGCATATACTGTATGGTAGTTAGCATACGCTTTATGCTAGTTAGCACACACTATGTAGAAGCTTGTTAGTAAACAATTATCATATACTGCGGTAGTTAGCATACACTATATGCTAGTTAGCATATACTGTATGCTAGTAAGCACATGCTATATAGTAGCTAGTGTGCATACAGTTAGCATATACTGTGCTAGTTAGCATACACTATATGCTAGTTGGCATATACTGTATGCTAGTTAGCATACGCTATATACTAGTAAGCACACAATATAAATTAGGTAGTTAGTATACAGTTAACATATACTGTGCGAGTTAGCATACAGTATATTGCTAGTTAGCCTATACTATATACTAGTTAGCATACTTTATATGCTAGTTAGGATACACTGTATGCTGCATCATGGTGGCCTTCATACACAAAATTTTCATATCCAATGATCTGTCCTTCAAGGGCATCATCAGTCGAAGTGTCTTCTTCATCCTTAATTTCATCAGACGGAGTGTCTTCTTCATCCTCAACTTCATCAGACAATGGCATCAGAATGTGATAATCCCAAGGCTGCACATGAGATTTGTTAGTGCAGCGATTCCAACTATGGTTCATGCATGCATCACAAAAGCATACCAATGGTCTTGTGGCAATGGCAGTTGCATCCTGTCAGTTGTGACCATGAAAAGCATGCAAGGTGCGAGACTTCTCAACCATGGCACAATTCCATTTAACCTCCCTGTTTACATTACCTACTTTGATCTCCCAAAACACACGGGCACATTCCCTTTCTTTTAGAGGATATGATGCAGCTGCTCCCTTTGATAGGTTGGCTTGGAAATAGGCAACCACATCTGCAGCACACTTTAAAGTAGCCCCATTAGGCTTCAACTGTTCATGTGTTAACAACTGTGCCTGCACCGTCATGCTTTCCCTTGCCATGTCGTGATCCAAAGAAGAACCAGCTCATCTCCATTCCTGTCAGTCCAGCATACCTTGCAACAAATAGAAAGTCTTAGTAGCCTTAAACTTTGAGGCAGCACCATCTGACCAGACCCAGTGACGTTTTGGAGTGACACCTTCTCTCTGTAACCAGCCACAATGCAGCATAAAACAATGTTGGACAAACAATGTGTCATGCACTTTGTCATCTGATATGAAGAAGTGGATTTTCTTGACTACTTCCCCTTCCCTACGGTAGTATGTTATGTGCACAAAAATAGTTACTTGACTTGAGTGCCAATGCATGGATTGAATCTCATTTTGCTCCTTGAATGCATAGTTTTCTGCAAAGTCTACAATCGACACAACCACATCGTCAGGAAATCTAAGAATACAATCCTTGAACTGTTGTGCTTGCCATCGAGCGATATAGTTATGTTTGATAAAATCCTTCAGATTGGTCTGTAAGAGTTGAAGAAACTCCCAGCACTGCATTTCTTTAGTCACAAGATCTTTTCTCTTTTTTTTGTCTCCGTGCTTATCTGTTGCCTCCACATATGCAAACAATTTTACAAAGATATTCTTACCTGGGCTTTGTGTCTCTAAGCAGCATGTCTATAGCTTTTTCACACCACATTTCTTACATTCGCCTTGATAGACACTCACTATTGTGGTAACCAGCATCTATCTGCTTCGGGCAGAGAACTGACTCCCATAGATGTGTGACACCTTTGAAAGTTTGACATAAAGCCATGCAACCCCTGCTAGTTTCATCACCTCTGATGCAAATACTGCATGTACATCTGCATTGGGCTCCATGCAGCCCGAATGACTGAGACCGCATATGGTTAAGTGTGTCCTTTAAAAAGGACATCTGCACATGATATTCGCAGCAGCATGTGTATCTATCTTTCAGCCGCCGTACAAAAAATGGCTTCATCATCTCAAACATTCTCATACCTATTTTGCAATCTGGATGCTTTTCTTTGAATCTATAGAAGAGCTCAACCTGCAATTATGAGAGTTAGAAGGCGGTTATTATGCTAGTTATGCTAATTAGTATACATGCCATGCACGGAAGCATACTGTATGTAACCAGCACTTATAGTATGCTTCCATGCATGTGCAGTATGTTAACTAGCACTCACAGTATGCTAACTAGCACTTGCAGAATGCTAGTATGCTAGCTAACACATTCAATAGGCTAATTGGTACATTCAGTATGCTAAGTAGCACATTCAGTTAGCTAATTGGTACATTCAGTGTGCTAACTAGCACAAACAGTGCTAAACTAGCACAAACAGTGCTAAACTAGCACAAACAGTATGCTGACAAGCACATTCATTATGCTAACTAGCACATTCAGTATGCTAAGTAGCACTTACAGTATGCTAACCAGCACTTAAAGTATGCTAATTAGCACTCACAGTATGCTAATAAGCACATACAGAGTGCTAACTATCACTAATCATATGCTAACTAGCACTTACAGTATGCTAAGATGCACCTACATTATGCTAACTAGCACCTTGAGTATGCTAACTAGCACCTAGAATATGCTAACTAGCACTTAGAGTATGCTAACTAGCACTTACAGTATGCTAATCAGCACCTACCATATGCGAACTAGCACTCACAGCATGCTTACTAGCATTTACATGCTAACTAGCATGTAGAGTGTGCTAATCAGCACACAGAGTATGCTAACTAGCATACACAGTCTGCTAACTAGTATTTACAGTGTGCCTCCAGGTATGGCTTGTATACTAACTAGCATGTAGAGTGTGCTAATTAGCACATAGAGTATGCTAACTAGCATACACAGTCTGCTAACTAGCATTTACAGTCTGCCTCCAGGTATGGCTTGTATACTAATTAGCATTACTAATATGATAAATAACGCACTCTGTAAGGTGATCAACATATTGAAGATTTGAACTAGCATATACAGTATAGCATGTTCTAGCATGTAGAGTGTGCTAATTAGCACATAGAGTATGCTAACTAGCATACACAGTCTGCTAACTAGCATTTACAGTGTGCCTCCAGGTATGGCTTGTATACTAATTAGCATTACTAATATGATAAATAATACACTCTGTAAGGTGATCAACATATTGAAGATTTGAACTAGCAGCCTAAGATAAAGGCAGCCATGTTTACACATGGAACAGGTGTCATTGCAGATATTGACATATGGCACAAGCGTATTGGTCATGTGAATGTATAGCACTGAAGTCTATGCAGGCCCAAAATTTTGTTGCAAGTTTGCCAAAGTTTAGGGTTGACGGTATGCATAAGGTATGTGAAGCATGCCAACTTGGTAAGCAATCCAAACATGCTTTCCCACATGAAAAGCATGTCAATGCAAGGCCATTGGATGTCATACATTCAGATGTATGGGACCAACCAAGACTGCAACAATTACAGGTTGTAGGTACTTTTTGTTACATTCATTATGACCACACTTGGAAAGTGTGGGTTTATTTCATGAAGGAGAAAAGTGAGATGTTTGCTCACTTTCAGAGATTTAAAGCCTTGGTCGAGAACGAAAAAGGCATGCAAATAAAATTCCTAAGATCAGATGGTGGGGGAGAATATTTCTCTAATGAGTTCAGGGATGATTTCCTTAGAAAAAGTAGGGAATCAAGAGGCATTTTACGTGCAGGTACACTCCGCAACAACAGAATGGTGTTGCAGAAAGGAAAAACAGGCACATTGCAAAAGTGACACGTGCCTTGATGGCTGAAAAGAATATGCCACATTACTTTTGGGTAGAAGCAGTAGTAGCAACTGCTGTGTACATTATGAACAGGACACCCACTGCAGCTGTTCATGGTATGACTCCTAAACAGAAGTTTACAGGCACATAAGATCGGATGTGTCTCACTTGAAAGTGTTTGGGTGTGTTGCATATGTACATGTTCTTGATGAAGTGAGAACAAAGTTGGATCCAAAGGCAGAGAAATGCATCTTCATGGTTATGCTATGGAGTAAAAAGGTTATAGATGTTATAACCCTACCATTCGTGAGATGCAAGTAAGCAGAGATGTTGTCTTCGATGAGATGAGTAGCTGGTATGCACCAATAGTAAAGGCAACAGAAGATGTAGATGTAAGAAGTGTTGATGTTGCACCACATGTAGAGAAGCAATGACAAGTATGATGAGTGGACCTGGGGAGTCCTTGAGCAGTAGATCCAATGTTAACCCATGGTCAAGCAGGTTGAGGAATGATGCATGTACACATGTATCACAGAAAGGGAAGGAAAAGGTAGATCAACCTTTGGCGCATGATCTGTCACAGCAGGTCACTCATATGTGGATGGTGACTCTAGTGGCTTGAGGAGAGCCTTGATGAGGAGCTTGGCATTCCATCTATGGTTACTCCTCGTGTAAGGAGAACTAGGGCTATTTTGAGGACACCTAGTAGCAGTGATCCAGGTGTATGCAGGTCTACGTGGGTTAGATACCTGTTGACATGTTGAGATATGATGGATATACAGCCATCATTATGCTTACACACGGCAGGGAGGTTGCAAGATGAGGGTACTCACTTTCGTTCACTCTCTCTAAAATTGGGACATCTATGCATCTCGGGCGGAGTACCTCGATCGTGATATCGTCTCGTGAATTAAAACACGACACGTGCCTCCCAAGCCTAAATCAACATATCTCGATTGAGATACCAACTAATGCCACCCTAGCAGGTCCGGGTTTCCAGTCATCATCCATGTCACCATTACATGTCACCGCCACCACATTATCTCGATCGAGATATCTATGCCACTCAGATCCACATTAGGGCCACGCTGTCTCCCCCTAGGCATATTTGACTAGCCCATCTCCACCGTCCACGTATCTCGAACGAGATATCAAAATCAAATCTCGACCATTCATTGTTCGAGGTAAAGGGATACAATCTCCACCGTCCATGTATCTCGAACGAGATATTGAGATCAAATCTCCACTGTCCAAGTTTGAGATACAGAGATACAATCTCCACAGTCCAAATATCTCGTTCGAGATACGTAGATGCAATCTCCACCATCCACATATCTCGTTCGAGTTACAGAGACGCAATCTCCACCGTCCATTTAGGCACGTTGGAAGATGCGATCTCAGCCATTTAAATATCTCGATCGAGGTATATAATGAATCTCGACCGTTGACATACCTTGGTCGTGGTAATGACTTAAAATCAAAGCCGTCCATGTACCTCGAACAAGATACTAATATCAAATCTCAGCCATCGATCCTTCACCAACCCTAAAATTAAGTGTGTATCTTGGCCGTATGTTTCACTAACCCTAAAATCCAGAGCGTACATCTTACAAACCCTAAATTGCATGATGCTACCGAACCTCGATCGAGGTTATAAAATCGAAAAACTTTTTTTTTTGCCTCATTGTCAGAAGTCGTTTTCACTCTCCTTGCTCTCTTGATTTGGATTAGCATTAGTGGGCCCATTAGCATTGTTTTATAGCTTCATTAGTGCTACTTAGCACTAAGCATTAGACCCTTCACATTGGACCTTTGTGTTAGGCTTAGGTTTTAGCATGGAGTCACACGAGGAGGGCCACGAGGAGGGTCGCTCGTCTATTGTGGACCTCATTGCGGAGATAGACCGCGAGTTAGCAGCGGCTATCTGTAGGAGTGCTAGAGACACACCGTCTACATTACATATCGTGGCAGACTTGGAGGCGATGCTTTCGTCCCTTCGTAGCCTTCACGATATTGTTTATGTGTGGATAGCCCACCATCGCACTGCTCCTGTGTCACATGGCCTCACATATCGTCAGGTCTGTGATCTTGGTCTAATTAGGGATGGAGCCTACTTAGATCTTTTCCTCGATAGTTGTGGGATGAGGCCTAGGGCGGGCAAGCCCCTTACTATTTCGCGATGTTCGCATCCTCGTATGTGGCGGCACATATCTATAGTCGATATGTTACCACATATGGGAGGATGCCGAACAACCGCCAGATTCCCATATACTTCGCAAAGCAATTATATGCGGAGTTTGTCTTAGGGGAGGAGGTGGATTACACTAGCCATCGGCCGGGTGGTGGTGCTGGCCGAGGCCGTCTCCAGGACCAGGGTAGGTGGCCTCCACCAGCCCTTCGTGTAGCTCCTACAGATCCTTCATTTGTGCCTATGTCGACAGTAGAGGCTCTTGGCACCCAGGTTGGCATCGACGTATGGAGTACCATGGAGAGCATCCCCAGCACGTGGTGCGCCTGTTCTCACAATCGATACCGACGAGACAGATGTTGAGGTATTTACATATATATTACTTCATAAGTTTTTTAAGTCATTTATTTACATGTTTATATGTACTTTTCTATATTTTTACATGAGCGACATGGTTGATTGTGTCACGTAGGGTCCCACACCTACCACTGAGAGACTCACTCAGGAGTTGGTAGAGGCGAGAGTGGAGATTGACCGCCTTAGAGCTGCATTACAGACGGTAGAGGCAGCTACTGTAGAGGCACATCATCTGAGAGAGTCCGACATCCAGCAGGTAGGTTTCTCTTGCACGTAAAGAGTTATAATTAAGGTCCTAAGTTATAAATTTCTTTAAGTAATACCTAATGAGAGAGACTAATCAATTATTTTTATGCTTTACTTTTTTGCGTAGGCTCGGACCGAGGTAGAGAGCTCTAGAGTGTGAGGCAGAACATCACCAGATTATGGAGCGGATTGCCCAGCATAGGGCAGAGTAGTTGATGCTGCATCTTCGAGAGTTTCGTAGATCCTCGAACGTGACAGTGCCTTACCTACCTGTATATCCACGGCCTGTTTACAGAGGTTTTTCGATGACCTCTCCCTTAGGATGCACCACCCTTCCTACGTGATGCGTGCTGCGCTTTATGTATCGAGGACATTGACACTACTGGTGGATATGCCCTGGGATGTGGACATTTTTTCCATTTGTCTTGCATCACCCAGGAGCTAGTACGGTTCTCAGCATGTCCCTCTTACCGTGCACGCGTCGACCTAGCGACATACAAAGTTTTGGGCATTGATGATCTTCACCCAGGCCTCGTTCGAGTAGATGCTAGGACTGGCAGGCCTATTGATTTTACATCAGCTATTGACTTGGGACTCGATGCCTTCGATGATAGAGATCAGGAGCCTCAGGTGCCTCCAGAGATTGAGTGGAGCTCACATGAGTTTGATGCATACCAGAGAGTCTTACATGAGATCCAGATCACAGCATATGAGCGTGTGGGTGGTGCTGGTCCTAGTGGCACCTCGGGTGATGGTGCTAACAGCAGTGCTGCTTCTCATGAGCAGCGTGTCCTTACCGTGTCCTTCTTACAGCAGAGGAGCTTACACGAGCAGAGTGGCAGACACGTACCATTGCATATTATAGATTTTGGGTTTACAGATAGAGACATCTTGCATTAGCACGATGTAGAGAGAGAGAGAGGGCTATAGCAGCTTTTGGGACTCGTGAGCTCCCGAGTACACCGGCACCTCACGATCCTGCCTTTGAGGCAGACCTCCCTGCAGACATTCGACGACCCCCGCACAGCCGGCACAGCCTCCTCGACGTAGCCTCCTCGACGTGCACAACAGCCTCGACGCGCACGTCAACAGTTAGAGATGATGATTTTGATTGGGTTACCGTTGATAGTGACTAAACTCAGACTAGCTGGGTTAGCTCACTTACATTGTACTTAGATTTATGGGCAGTGACTAACCTCAGACTAGCTGGGGTAGCTCATTTTCATTCTGATGTACTTATTTGATGTTTATATCATTATGAGTTTTTTCATTATTGAGTATCATTACATTTTAGTTGATGTTCTTGATTTTATTAAATTTTTTAACACTTTGGCTATCATATTGTTTGTTGAAAATCTCCATGCCATCGTACCCAAACATGCCCCAATGGAAACCAAACTTTGCAAGCATGTGGGGGGACTCCACCCCCACATGCATGCAAGTGCTAGTGTGGATTTTTCAAGTCTCTTGGTGCTTAAGAGGCCATGGAAAATCCGGGCCTTCCCCATACCATCGTACCCAAACATGCTCTGATGGGAACCAAACTTTGCAAGCATGTGGGGGGGACCCACCCCCACATGCTTGCAAAGTTTGGTCACAATCGGGGCATGTTTGGATTGGTAATTAGCGCCTAGTGTGGATTTTTCAAGTCTCTTGGTGCTTAAGAGGCCATGGAAAATCCGGGCCTTACCCATACCATCATACCCAAACATGCCCCGATGGGGACCAAACTTTGCAAGCATGTGGGGGGGACCCACCCCCACATGCTGTGAAAGTTTGGTCACAATCAAAGCATGTTTGGATTGGTAATTAGCACCCAGTGCGGATTTTTCAAGTCTCTTGGTGCTTAAGAGGCCATGGAAAATCCGGGCCTTACCCATACCATCGTACCCAAACATGCCCCGATGGGGACCAAACTTTGCAAGCATGTGGGGAGGACCCACCCCCACATGCTTGCAAAGTTTGGTCACAATCGGAGCATGTCTGGATTGGTAATTAGCACCCAGTGCGGATTTTTCAAGTCTCTTGGTGCTTAAGAGGCCATGGAAAATCTTGGCCTTCCCCATACCATCGTACCCAAACATGCCCCGATGGGGACCAAACTTTGCAAGCATGTGGGGGGGACATGGTGATGGTGATTTTCAACAAATGATATGATAGGCAAAGTGTAAAAAAATCAGAAAACCATGAACATCAACCAAAATGCAATGATCCCCAATAATGAGAAAACTCATAATGATATAAACATCAACTAAGTACATCAGAATGTGAGCTAACATAGCCACTCTGGGTTTAGCCACTAACTCAAAAGATCAAGGTATTTTTAAAATGAGCTACCCCAGCTATTCTGAGATTAGTCACTCCCAAAAAATCTAAGTACAATATAAGTGAGCTAACCCAGCGAGTCTGAGTTTAGTCACTATCAAGATAGAGATCTAGTCAGCAGCACCCTCTCTAGCTCTCAACTGCTCTGGAATGCTCTCATGGTCATCCACTCGAAGCCGAAAACGAGGGTGAGAACTCTGTTTTTGGCTCTATACTCGATCAAGAGTGAGCCTGATAGCAACCACTAGATGAGAGAACTGAAATGCCTCTAACTCCCACTTCCACTGCTGGAACTCAAGACTCCCCCGATGAAGTCGAATCTGTTGGTAGAACCGGCCTGCCACAATCATGCTATGGGTGTCATAAGAAAACCCATGATCATCCACTGTATCCTAGTCAAGGATGCACTTTGGCCTAGTGCAACTCATCAGATAGTAGTCTACTCCCTCGCTATTTCCCTCACTCCTGGCAATAACAGCAAATACATCACCCTCCTGTAGCAAATCTGTCAGGTCATCATAACTGACCATGAACGCAGGACCTGTGTGCTCATCTCAGACAACACTGGATGTGAAGGATTCTCAGGGGAGAGGAATGTCTGTATCCATGCATCTGCCCATCCTCTCGAGGCACAATGTGACCAATCGCCATCCATACATGCTCCATAGAAGCATGCAAACCGTCGTGTGTAAATCGTGGGGGCCGCCATGCACGTGCTCCTGATGGAATGTAAGCCCAAGGTGCCAGGTACTGTGTCAGAATCATGGGAGGCTCTACGGTCAATCATGCCACCATCCACATGCCAAAAAAATCTCCTGACAATCTGAGCATCACATTTGGGATACGATGATGCTGCACTCCCACACAAATGTTGGGAGCACCACTCGACTACTACGTGGCCCGCATCTCTGAACCACTCAGCATCGTGCCGGCAGCAGCTGATGATGCCTCAGGCCACGTTTCACACACGCACCCGCACCATCATGCTCTCCCTTCCCGTGACCAGTCTCAAAGAATGACCAAATCACTGGGATACTAGACTGCACATGCCACCTATAAATCCATAAAAGATAGTCTTAGTTATTGTTTTCTTTAAGATGTTCTAGTGAATTTAGTTTAATTGCAAATGTAAGAGAACCATAAGTACTACCTGTAGAGCCAATAGAATTGTCATGATGACTTGAACTGTGCGCCACAACCATCTGACCAAACCCATCGCTGGCCACGTATGATCCCACAATCTCCTAAAAAATCGTCATGGAGATGAAAACAGTGTTGCACAAAATGTGCATCATGTGAACAATCATCACTGATATAGAAATGATACTCTCGAATAATGACACGGATCTCGGGGATACTCGCTATCCCATCTATATGAGCCTCTGCATGTCGTAATGTGTACTATAATAGCAACCTTGTGAGATAAGAAATACAGACGTTTAGGACACAAAAAATCAAATAAGTAATGTAGCTTAGACACAAAACAAATATTATGAAATATAACCATTACCTGCTCAGAGAAGTAATACTCAGATTGTATCTCTTGAAAAGGTATGAAGGTGTAGTTCTCTGCAAAATCAATCACAAAGACGACCACACCAATAGGAAACTCTGTCAGGCATGCTCGGAACTGACGATCCTGCCACTTGGCACAATGACTGTGCCGTATATAGGGGTAGATCTGCTCCCTAAATGTGGCTATGAAGTGACAATGTGGTGTATGTTTGTCCACGAGCTGCAACTTCCTGGACTGTCCACCACCACTCTGGAGCTGGTGTGTCACATACTCATAACGTTGCCATGCCACTATCTCTTGGTCACTTGCATCAAGATCTACCATCTGTAGATGTGCAAGTGAACCACATGATGTGCAATTACTCTCCACACAAGGCATCCTATGGAACTGGGCATCCTCTGTGCATGCACACAAAAGAGAGTGGATGAAATCACGAGGACTACGAGGCAACTCTCTATGCCCACTAAGAGAACGGAACACATCATAAAAAAGTTTGAACTCAACATGGTAGCGACAACATGTGTCACGCTGACGTGAGTACCTCACAAACCAAGGCTTACACCCCTCAAATGAATTTTGCCCAATTTTAAGCTCTGGATATGAAGCCACAAACTGAGAATACAACTCAGTTTGGGTCATTTCAAGAGCTACTACAATAGCCCGTCGAGCAGCCAAAGCGTCTGCAGAGTTCCTCTTCTTGTTAACTATATAGGAATGACGAACACTTTGTAGCACCGCCATGCCAGCTCTCCTCTCTCTTCGACCTCCAATGTCGGAAAGCGCCCTGCAGAGTTGGCCATGTTGGGCAGATCAATCAAAGCATCAAGCGCACATGCCTGTGAGATGAAGGCGTGAGGTCTTTGAAATAGAAATGGAAGATTGCATGGGCACGACGATGTGCCCCTGACTTTGATAGTTCTTTCCTATCCACACGAAGGGCGCCCAAAGGAGGGGGGTGGGTTCTTGTAGAAGAGAAGGGGACTCAGGAAGGGCGGGTTCATGTGGATTATCTAAACTAAGGGGTAGTGGGGGGGAAGAGGGCGGAGGGAGAGGAAGTGGAAGAGGAGAAGCAACGCTTGGATCATCGCCAACGGAAGGTGTTGCTCGTTGACGTGCTCTCCACTCTCTCTTTCTCTCACGAGCTACCCTTCTCCTCTCCTCCTCTTGAACTTGGTGGACAGGGGGAAGTCTAGTCCTATCATGTTTCCGACTCCTACGACTTTGAGAACCCATTCTCAAGGAAGCTAAGAGAGAAAATATTATAAAGGCTCAATGATGGGATAGTACTAGAGATAAGTGTGGGATAGTACTAGAGATGTGTGATTATATAGGCAAAATAGGTTATCCACTTCAAATCTCATTGGATTTCCTATCTCAGATTGATTGGATAATTAAGATAAACATAAAGATAATTAAAGATAAACTATTATTCACTTAAAAATTAATATTATTAATAATATTTATTAACAAATCTAAATATTTATCATTACAAGATATATAAATATATCTTTAAATATATCTTTTATTTTATAATTATATAACTGCTTTTTTTAATACAGTATTTTTTTAAAATTTTATTCAAAAGTTTATTCTATATAAATTTTTTTAAAGAAATATTAAATTAAAAATTTTATTTTTTAAATTAAATAATATGAACTTTAATAATAATATTATTGATCTAATCCCAAAATATAACCCTTTAAAATTAGTGATTTTAAATTCTTTTATTTAATAAGTTATATATATTTTATTATTTAAAATTCTATATTCTATTTCTCTAAATTACTAAATTAACTTTTTCAAAAATATGTTTTTGAAAAAAAAGGGGAGGTGGGAAGGAGGTGCCATGTGTCACATGCGTGCATGACACGTGGCATTCTCTTGACATGTGGCACTATTATGGTTGATGTGGCAATTCCATGATGTGGCATGCCATGTCACCAAGTGTGCGAGGTGGCATGCAAAGGTGGCAAGAAGATGTGGCATTAATGATGACTAGGATGATGAGGTGGGGAGTCAAGTAGGTTGACCATGTTGACATGGAGGGTGGAGGTGGCAAGCTGCTTATGTGGATCCTCTCGAAGCTCATGTGGACATAAAGTGGCATGCATATATAAGATTTGTGCCTACCCAAGCCTCACACATGGAATGAAACCTAAGCTTTGAAGTTTACCAAGCCTAGATTTCCAAACCTAACTAGGATTGGTTTTAGACTTGAAAAGGGGAGAGTGGACACAATATGGAAATTTTCACTTGAGAGGATTGAAAATGGACCTTCCCATACTCAAATTAAGCTAATTTTTTTTTAATAAATTCATGGCAACAAGAGTATTGATCCCTAGAGTTTTTAGATTGAAAGATTCAATATTTAATTTTCTAGAATTAAATTACAATTGATTTATTGGACCTCTGACAGTCATAACAAATTTTCCAAAGTAAATCTACAAAAAATCCAACCGTTAGATTTGTAATTTTACCTTATACCCACATTATACTAATCTTTCCCAATCTAATCATCACTAGATCCATACAATTTGAGCATTTTAAATGGTAGATGTGGTGGGAGGATAAAATAGTATGTTTTTTAACAATTCTAATACCTTTTAAATAATATAGAAAATAGTAGAACACATTAAAAATTACTCGATAAATCAAGTTAAGCTCTATGTTATTTGTATTTGTGATATGCAAAGTGGGAACATCATATGAGTAATAATGTAAAAGTTATAGGCAATTTACTCACATTCACTGTACCTGTCTAAACCTACGACAAGGCCTGTATACAAACTTGGTTCCCAAAGAAAAGGGGATTTGCAATTATTGGATATTCGATCAGATTATAGTTTTAGGTGCCCAACTTTGCATATGATTTTTCATTAGAAGACCTTGAAGTGAAACTCCTTGGCTAACTAGGAGAGATTGGCTATTCTTCTTGAAAAAATGCTTGTTTTCCAGCTAAAGCCAAGGGCGCCCACTGCATGAAACTAGATAACCTCATCTTGCAACCACCCGGTAAAAGCAATACAGGAGGTTGAGCCCAATTTCTTTGAGCAAGCAATTGGAAATAAGAAATGGGAAGATGCCATGGATGAGGACATGGCAACATTGGATGCAAATGCAACATGGGAGTCAGTGCCTTTTCCTAGGAAAAGAAGGAAATTGGATGTAAGTAGGTGTATAAAGTCAAGCACAATGCTGATGGTTCAGTGAGCAGGTACAAGGCAAGATTGGTTGCCAAGGGCTATGCGTAAACTTATGGCATAGACTATGAGGAGACATTCAACGCACGCCGGGTTACAAGAATGGCAACCGTGAGAGCTATCATTGCTATGGCTACAATGAAAGGTTGGTCTTTACATCAAATGGATGTAAAGAATGCTTTCTTGCATAGTGATTTGCAAGAAGAAGCGTACATTGCACTGCTTATGGGATTGCCCACAGGCACAGCAGGTCTGGCAGCGCGCTCTCAGGATGGTTTTTGCAGGCTCACCAGGTGAGATGTTGGTGACGTGGGGTGCGGTGGCTTGGGCCACGGACAGCGGCCCTGCACTTGGATATGAGGACGTCCCTGGCAGTGTGACCATCCAGGTCTCTGACAGGGCGATGGCGGTGGTTCCGACGCCAGACTTCTCTTCGGCAGCCTCTCAGGAGGGGGTCGGGCAGAGATGGGAGATGATCAGCAACATGACGGCTTGGCACATATGGAGAGCCCGATGCAGGGAGGCCATTGACCACCAGGCGACTCCACCGGCGGAGGTCATACAGGCCCTCTGGGTGGACATCATTCACACCTTGAGAGGACACTAGCCAGGGCGACTCGGATCGCATGAGAGGGCGCCGCAAGGCTTTCCTCCGCACTTGGCAGCCTGGCCCTTTCCTCACCGTGAGGGACGAGGATGTCACTTGGCACTATAGGCCGCCAGTTTGGCTTTTCTCACCTCCCTCATGTACTACTAGGTAGCCCCCCCCAGAGAGCGGCCAGCCACGGGGGGGAGCTCAGGTGTTCATTGTGTTTTCTATCCCTCCTTGCGAGGTGAGCTTTGTAGCCATATGGCGTTTTCTCATTAACTAATAGAAGGATTGTTTCTCCAAAAAAAAAAAAAAAAAAAAAGAAGCGTACATGATGCAACCACCAGGTTACGAGAGTGATACACATCCAGATTTTGTGTGTAGGTTACGCAAAGCCTTGTATGGCTTGAATCAGGCACCCAGAGCATGGTCAAACAAGATTGGGGAGTATCTTGTTAGCATTGGATTTTAGATATCCAATGCAGATTTTTCACTATATGTGAAAAAGACATATAGAGGGATCATGCTATTAGTCATCTATGTGGATGACTTGATTATTCACTGGTGATAGTGATGTAGACATACATGATGTCAGGATGCTTTTGAAGTAGAAGTTTCAGATGAAGGATTTGGGTGAGCTGCTGTATTTCTTGGGCATAGAGGTGGTGAGATCACCTCATGGAATTTTGCTATTGCAAAGGCAGTATGGCTTGGAAATGTTCTCCAACTATGGTATGACAGGTTGTAAGCCTATTTCAGTGCCATTGGAGCAAAACACAAAGCTTTCCGCCGCCGCAGATACAAGTGAGCTTTTGGAGGACCCCACTACATACAGGCGTATAGTGTAGTTTGATCTACATGACCATTACAAGGCCAGACTTGAGCTATGCTGTTGGACTTGTGAGTCAGTTTATGCATGCCCCTAGGAAGCCACACTTGGATGTGGCTAGACAAATTCTCATGTACATAAAGTCCACAGTTGATTATGGACTTTTCTATGAGGCTGGTACAAAGATATAGTTACATGGGTACACAGATGCTGATTGGGCTGGTAGTATTGCAGGGGCAGGAGATCTACCAGTGGTTTTATGTTCTCATTTGGGAGTGTTGCTATGAGTTGGAGCAGTAAGAAGCAGCCAACAGTTGCCTTATCGAGTACAGAGGTAGAGTACAGGGGTGTTGCTATGGCAGCTTGTGAGGTAGCTTGGTTTTAGAAGCTGCTTGGTGACATGGGAGAGCCCGTGGATAGGGCAATTGTCATATATTATGACAACATGAGCACTATACAGTTGGCCAGTAACCCAGTATATCATGCTAGAACGAAGCACATTGAGGTGCATTATCACTTTGTGAGAGAGGGGGTTCTAGAGCAGGAGATGTAGATCTAGTATATGTCAACACAAAGGATCAAGTGGCTAACATCTTCATGAAGGCATTGGGCACAAAGAAGCTCCACAGGTTTAGAAGCTTACTTGGAGTGCAGTGTGTGGAGTTGAGCTCGAGGGGGAGTGTTAAGATATTGAGCTCAACTAGTGCTATGGTGGACATTGATGACCCGCTTGGGTGATAGCTTCCCCATCTACACCACTGGCATGGTTGGTGAGATTATGGGTGATATGCGACCAGTGGGATGACAGGCTATGTGACAGCCATTTTGGATTACTAGAGATTGGCATAGTTATAGCACCAGCTCATTTAGTCCGGTTCACATTATGGACCGACCCTTGTATGTTGTAGTAGTTGAGTACTAACCTATATAGTGTATACTCTTATCTTTATGTTATGTTGGTTGAGTAGAGAAGAAGAAGATAGAAGAAAATTCAGCTATCCATCTCTCTCTTATGTCTTGCTCTCTCTTGTGTGTGTGTGTACTCTGGTCAGATCTGCTGACCTACAGGTTATGCTGAAGTACCACTACAGTAGACACAAAAGATACTGTTGTGTTACAGGTTACATACAGAAATAGTGTGTTGTAGATTTTTTATTGTTGCAGGAAAACGTCTGGTGATGGAATCAATCAGATTGTCAGTGAGAAGTTAGATAATAACAACTTCCATGCCTGGAAGTTAAGAATGACCAATTTCCTTATGGTGGGTAAAGGATTTTGGGACTATGTCGAAGGAGACAATGAGGAGCTTCTTGAGTTGTCTGAAGAGAATGCCACTCCAGCAGACACAAAGGCATTCAAGGATTGGAACCAGGGTGCAAGGAAAGTCATGTATTGGCTTTCAATTAGTGTCATAGCCATGATGATAGGACACATACAGGATGCCAGCACTCCAGTAGTTGGGTGGCAGAACCTGGTGCAAATGTTCTAGACCAACACAAAGGCAAGGAAATTACAGCTAAAGCAACAGCTGCATATTATGGAAAAGAAAAGCATGTCTATCAATTAGTATTCTTTAAAGATCAAGGGAATCTTTGAATCCCTTGCGTCCATCAATGTATCAGTGAAAGATGATGAGTTGGTGAGTGTCTACTTGAATGGGCTTGGCAAAGAGTAAAGCCATTCAAGACCTCCATTGCAGAAGGGGAGAATATTCCCAACTTTGGGGCTTTGTGTCTATACTGATAATAGAGGAAAAGTCACCGGGTGAGGAATATTCTTCATAAAGCAAGAACACATCAGAAGAGGCCTTTTACTCTACTTCAAGTAGAGGTAGAGGTAGAGGTCGTGATCGAGGCCAAGGTGGTGGCTGATAGGGAAATCAAAATTCTAGACAACAACAGTCCAATGATTTGCACAACAGCAGCAATCATACACAGGTGGAAGAGGCCAGTCTAGAGGCACGGGGAGCCAAAGAGTGCAAGATGTTTGGCAAGAAATCAGAATACAAATAGCATATTGTGCTATTATTGTGGCAAACCAAGGCACATGGCAAAGGACTGCTATAAAAGGCAGAATGACATTAAAAGTGAAAAGTTGCAGCAAGGCAACTATGCATCATCTAGTAAACAAGGAGGTGATGATAGAAGTGAGCAGCTGTTTATGATGTAGCACATGCTATGCTTAGTTCCATCACATGAGATGTGTCAGGATCTCAAGATACATGGTATATGGATTCTAGCACCTCTAACCACATGAGTAGACATGCTAAGTGGTCTAGAGACATGCAAAAAATGGAAAAACCACGTTATATAGAAATAGGTGATGATACTGCGCATCCCATTGCGCATGTTGGTAATGTGTGTCTATGCAGGATGGCAAAATGAAGTACTTGGCAGATGTACTTCATGTCCTAAATATTACAAAGAACCTGGTTTCTGTTGGACAGATGGTTGAGCACGGTCTGCAAGTGAGGTTTAATCCTCAAGGATGTTTTGTGGAAGACTCCAAAAATTAATGTCGCTTGGTTGCAAAGGGTAACAAAAATCAGGATGCTTACTTTGGATGTGAACATACCTGAAGTAAAGGTAGCCATGTTTTTGCATGGAATATGTGTCATTGTTGTGCGGATATTGACATATGGCACAAGCACATTGGTCATGTGAATGTACAGCAATGACTGAAGTCTCTACAGGCTCAAAATATTATTGTAGGTTTGCCAAAGTTTAAGGTTGATGGTAGGCACAAAGTATGTGAAGCATGCCAGCTTGGTAAGCAGGTGAAACATGCTCTCCCACATGAAAAGCATGTTAATGCAAGGCCATTAGATGTTTTACATTCAGATGTGTGGGGACCACGACCAGGACTGCAACAATTGTAGGTTGTAGATATTATGTTACATTCATTGATGTGACCACACTAGGACAATGTGGGTTTACTTCATGAAGGAGAAAAGTGAGGTATTTTCTCACTTTCATAGATTTAAAGCCTTGGTTGAGAAGGAAAAGGCATGCAAATAAAATGCCTGAGATCAGATGGTTATGGAGAATATTTCTCCAATGAGTTCAGTGATTTCTTAAGGAAGAAGGGAATCAAGAGACAGTTTACAAGTGCAGCTATTCATGGTATGATGCTTGAACATAAGTTTATAGGCATAATGCCAGATGTGTCTCACTTGAAAGTATTTAGGTATATTGCATATGTGTATGTTCCTGATGAATTGAGAACAAAATTAGATCCAAAGGCAGAGAAATGCATATTTATTGGTTATGCTATGGATCAGAAAGGTTATAGACGTTATAACCCTACCACTCGTGAGATGCGAGTACACAGAGATGTTGTCTTTGATGAGACGAGTCACTGGTATGCACAAATAGTGAAGGCAACAGAAGATGCATATGTAAAAGAAGTGTTGATGTTACACCACATGTAGAGCAGTAGTCATAGGTGCTTAGTGGAACCAGAGAGTCCTCTAGCAGTGGATCCAATGTTAGCCCATGGTCACGCAGATTAAAGACAGATGTAGATACACATGTATCACACAGAGGGAAGGAAAAGGTAGATTAACCTTTTGTTCTAGATCTTTCACTAGGTCACTCATATGTGGATGGTGACTCTAGAGCGGCTCTGAGCAGAGCCTTGATGAGGAGCTCAACATTTCGTCTGTGGTGGTTACTCCTGGTTTAAGGAGAACGAGGGCTATTTTTTAGGACACTTGGTAGTGATCCAAGTGTGCACAGGTCTACGAGGGTTAGGTACCCTGTTGAGACAGGTTAAGATATGATGGATATACAGCTCATCATTATGCTTACATGGTTAAAGAAATATAGGAATTGGAGCCCACTTGTTTTGAGTAGGCACTTGGAAATAAGAAATGGAAAGATGCCATGAATGAGGAGATGGTAGCATTGGATTCAAATGCAACATGGGAGTTAGTGCCTTTACCTAAGGAAAAGAAGGCAATTGGATGTAAGTGGGTGTATAAAGTCAAGCGTAACGCTGATGCCATGAATGAGGAGATGGTAGCATTGGATTCAAATGCAACATGGGAGTTGGTGCCTTTACCTAAGGAAAAGAAGGCAATTGGATGTAAGTGGGTGTATAAAGTTAAGCGTAATGCTGATGGTTCAGTGAGAAGGTATAAGGCAAGATTTTTGACCAAAGGCTATGCGCAGACTAATGGCATTCACTATGAAGAGACATTCAGCCTGATTGCAAGAATGACAACTGTGAGAGTTGTCATTGCTATGGCTGCAGCAAAGGGTTGGTCTTTACATCATATGGATGTAATGAATGCCTTCTTGCATGGTGATTTGCAAGAAGAAGTTTACATGATGTAGTCACCAAGTTATGAGAGTGACCTGCACACCCAGATTTTGTGTGCAGGTTATGCAAATCCTTGTATGGCTTAAAGTAGGCACCCAGTAGGCACCCAGAGCATGGTCAAACAAGATCAGGGAGTATCTTGTTACCATTGGATTTCAAATATCCAATGCAAATTTTTCATTTTATATGAAAAAGACAGATACAGGGATCATGCTATTAGTCATCTATGTTGATGACTTGATTATCACTAGTGATAGTGATGTTGACATACATAATGTCAGGAGGCTTTTGAAGAAAAAGTTTGAGATGAAGGATTTGGGTGAGCTGCGAAATTTTTTGGGCATAGAGTTGGTGAGATCACCTCATGGCATTTTGTTATTGCAGAGGTCATATGGCTTGGATATGTTGTCCAAGTATGGTATGACAGGCTGTAAGCCTATTTTAGTGCCATTGGAGCAGAATGCAAAGCTTTTTGCAGATATAGGTGAGCTTTTGGAGAACCCCACTACATACAAGCACATAGTGGGTAGCTTGATCTACATGACCATTCCTATGATGTTGGACTTGTGAGTCAGTTTATGCAAACCCTTAGGAAGCCACACTTGGATGCAGCTATGATGTTGGACTTGTGAGTCAGTTTATGCAAACCCTTGGGAAGCCACACTTGGATGCAGCTAGATGGATCCTCAAGTACATAAAGTCCATAGTTGATTATGGACTTTTCTATGATACTAATATAGAGATACAACTACATGGGTACACAGATATTGATTGGGTTGGTAGTGTTGCAGATAGGACATCTATCAATGGTTTTATGTTCTCATCTGGGAGTGCTGCTATGAGTTGGAGCAGTAAGAAGCAGCCAACAGTTGCCTTGTCGAGTACAGAGACAGAGTACAAGGGTGCTGCTGCCTGGAAGCTTGTGAGGTAGCTTTGTTTCAGAAGCTACTTGGTGATATGGGTGAGCCCGTGGATAGGGCAGTTGTCATTTATTGTGACAACATGAGTAGCATACAGTTGGCCAGTAACCCAATATAACATGCTAGAACAAAGCACATTGAGATGCACTATCACTTTGTGAGAGAGAAGGTTCTAGCAGATGATGTAGATGTTAGCACAGAGGATCAGGTGGCTAACATCTTCATGAAGGCATTGGGCACAGAGAAGCTCCACAAGTTTAGAAGCTTACATGGAGTGCAGTGTGGAGTTGAGCTTGAGGGGGAGTGTTGAGATATCGAGCTCAACCAGTGCTACGGCGGACATTGATGACCTGCCTGGGTGACAGCTTTCGCACTTATGCCACTAGCATGGTTGGTGAGATTATCGTT
The DNA here is from genome assembly GCF_041138505.1 of Cibotium barometz. Taxonomy (NCBI): domain Eukaryota; kingdom Viridiplantae; phylum Streptophyta; class Polypodiopsida; order Cyatheales; family Cibotiaceae; genus Cibotium; species Cibotium barometz. The sequence goes on from NC_141088.1 coordinate 40,254,522, forward strand.
GATGTGCCAGCAGTGGATGATAGGTTGCGTGATAGCCACTTTGGAGTACTAGAGTTATGGCATAGTTATAGCGTTAGCTCATATAGTCAGGTTCACACTATAGATCGATCACTTTGTATGTTGTTGCAGGAGAGTACTTTTCCTTTATGTATGTACTCTTATCTTTTAGTTATATGGTTGTAGAGAAAAGAAGAAGATAGAAGAAAATTCAGCCATCCATCTCTCTTTTGTGTTTTGCACTCTCTTGTGTGTGTGTGTTTTTCTTGCCAAGGAACTCAAGCTCTCTCTCTCCCCCACATTCTCTTTAACTTAGAGAGGAATGGCAAACGTTTGATTTTGGAAAGAGTGCAACTGTGAGTAGTAAAAAAAATGGGTGTTCTCTTGTAGAGGAATGGTGGTGGGCTTGTTTAGGGACTGGTCATTCACTCAGGGGACTTGTAGAGGAATGGTGGTGGGCTTGTTTAGGGATTGGTCATTCACTCAGGGGAAGAACGGACATTCGTCTATGAAGAAATGGATGCTCACTCACATCTTGATATCCAGGTGTCTTAATGGTGCTGAAACGGCATATCTCTGATGGCTATCATCAAATATTCTCTTGACACAATCAGCTATGTAACTGTCATGCTCCTTCAATGCCCATATACCCATTTACAGAGTGGATTTGGCAAGTTCCTAAATTAGGAAGTGAACAGGCATGGGTATGAAGAGAATGGTCGCACCTCTGTGAAGGAATCAACATTCACTTCTCAAATAAGCAACCCGAGAGTGAGTTACACCTAATTTTTTTCTAGTTTTTTCTTGATTTTCCCTCTTCCTGATGATTTTTTGTGGTTTTTTTAAAGCCTAGATTAAGCTAGTCCTAAGCTACTTAAGCCTAGATTAAGCTAGTCCTAAGCTACTTAATGCTGCAAAGAATGCATAGTTTAACTTAATATCCTAAGATTAATGATGCAATTAAGCTAATATACAGTTTCCTATCTACTTGAAGGAAAACCGTAAAATCAATGGAACCAATGGCAAGATTAGAGCACCTACTTGTTGCTCCCACATTTGATGTAGCCTTCAATGCTTCTATTGCTCCCCCAAGCACCATTGCAAACTCCATTGATCAAAGAAGAATAAAAAAGAACAAATGTCAAACAACGAACTCATGTAAAGCTTCTATAACTGGTGGATTTGCATTCCATCAGGGCGAAATAGGTCTCTCTAACTTAGGAAGAAATTATGGAGGAACCTAAGCTAAGTGCTTTTCCCGACAGCGGTGTCAAAGATTTTCACCAAAATGAACACTCACCTTGCATGAGGAGGGAAGAAGTGCAGATGCAAGGGTCGATCTTTGGCCCATCTTCGGGGGCATACACTTAGCCAACCCTATGGGGATTAACTCCTCGATGTGAAGCCGCTAGGGGCTCACTCCACCACCACTTGTCACTCAAGTGGAGCTTCCATGTGCTAGGTAGAGAGCAAAGAGGGAAGGAGCTGTGGAAATCTAAGTGTCTACCTCAATACCTTGATGTGTGCCACTCAAATAGACACTTAGAAAGATTGGATTTTTTATTGGATTAAATTTTTAGGTGCCCAACTTTGCATGTGGTGTTTCATTTGAAGACCCTGAAGTAAAATTCTTAGGCTAACTATGAGAGATTGGGCATTCTTTGTGAAAAAATGCATGTTATCGGGCTAAACCAAGGGCACCTACTGCTTTGTTGACATAAAACTGGGCACCCTCATCTTGCCACCATTCACACACACAGGTGGAAGAGGCTAGTCTCAAGAGAGGGGGAGCCAGAGAGACCGAGACAGTTGGCAGAGGCAACAATCTAGATCAAGTTCAAAGGATAGCTTCTTATTGTGCAAATGTCACTCTGCAACAACAGAATTTATAAAGAAATATCGCAAGAAACAGGTAACATAAAAAGTGACAAGTTACAATAAAATGATAATATATCTTTAAGCAAGCAAGCTAAAGATAGATGTGAGCATTTATTTGTTATGCAGCACATGTTGAATTCAGTGACTACTATAAATGTATTATCCACATCCATAGACATTGATGATATACGTATATAGATTTGGGAGCCTCTAACCACATGACCTATCATGGTGAGTGGCTTAGAGATATGGAAAAACCAAGTTATGTAGAGACGAGGAATGGCAAAACTCACCCTATTGCTCACATTGGGAACGTGCCATTGGCTATGTAAGATGATAAGATGAGGTACTTGTCTAATGTACTGCATGTGCCTAACATAGTAAATAATCTAGTTTCTATTGGATAGATGATTTAAGTAAGGTTTGCAGATACGCTTTAAATCATGTGCAAGAACTAAAATTAGCCAAGATTTAAGTAGGTCACAAACAAGGCAATATTAACAATCATACAAGAATTCAAAGTCCAAGAAGATGATAGAAGGTTATAGAAGGCAAAATTAACATTCTATCATGAGGGTAGAGCCCTCGTTAAGAACACTCCACTCCAAAAAACAAAGTAGTTTAAATTACTTTTACTTAAGATGAATCTACGTGGTATACGATATTGTAGCTCGACTGATTATTAGGACTTCTTCGTTTTTTCTATACTCTTTGAATCATGGTCTTCATGTTGACTATTTAGTCTCATAGGTCATTTTGGCCTATTGCAAGCATTATTGGTCTCTCTCTCTCTCATAGATACACGTATATGCACATACATGATGTGTGTGTGTGTGTTAGAGAGACAAGGAGAATGAAAAAGAGATGCTCATAAAATTCTCAAAAAAAAGCACCAAAATAAGAGGTGCAAATTTTGTGCTACCAAAGAGCTACCAACTAAGCATTTTACAACCCATTTGATCAACAACCTTTCCCCTTCTAATTTAGAAATTGCTCATAATATCACGTGACAACAATCTTTCCTCCTCACTTATAAGAAATTGCTTCTTACTACTTCATGTTTGACCTTGCACTGACTCTTTGAAGGAGTCATTAATATACTTGAAATGTCAATTAGATATAAAATTTTACGCCATATAGGCTATAGTGTCCATACAGTAGTGTTGCTTAGCACTTTGATTGGTGTATGTTGTGTGTTTGCCCTTCTAATTTCTCATCGAAGTTGGTGTCCTTATAAAGAATTCCAACTCCTCGTCGAATTCAACACAGTTACGAATCTTTTATTTAAATTGATTAGCAAGTTGACATTGTTCAAACATTCAAGTTCAAACATTCAAGGGAAGAAGAACACTCCTTGGAATCTCAACAACCACGCATTTTTTAGCTAAAGGCAAAATACTTTAGTTCTGTGCTTATCGATGGAGGCGGCACTCTCTAGAGGGGTTTGCAAACCACGACGGAGTGGTTGGCGATGTGGAGGCTGAACTGGCCGCCCTGCTCCGAGGTGTCCACTTTGGATTGGCCAGGAGGGGGGAGGAGCTGGAAGGATTGGACGAGGCGGCCGAGGACGAGGGAGAGGATGGGGATAGCAAGGATGATGCCGGGGCAGCTTCGGCGCCCCACGCCGAAGGGCAGAAACCGGAAATCATTACCGGAGGCATCGATCTTCTCAGGGCCCAAAAACCGCTCTGGGTCGAACACCTCCGGCTTCTCCCACAAGGCAGGGTTGTTGGCGAGGTACCATGCGTTGACGAGGATCTTGCTCTCGGCCGGTATGTCGTAGCCGCCCAGCTTGGCCTGGTTGAGGTTCATGTGTGGAACCAGCAGTGGGATCGCCATGCGAAGCCTCATCGTCTCCTTCACCACAGCGTGTAGGTAGGGCAGCTTCGGCGTGTCTGCCTCAGTCAATGCTACCCCCTTGCCTAGCACCCTCTCCATCTCCTCCCGCACCTTCTGCTGTATGTCTTGGTTGTTCACCAGCTCTGCTATCCCCCATTCAACGGACCATAGCGTCGTCTCAATAGCTGCAGACGTACACCAAGCCAAGAAAGAAAGAAATCCCACGCTCTTTAATTAAGCATGCTCACCTCTGCGCCACAATAATTCGTGCAGGTTCACGTTATATAGGTAACAGTTTTACTGTTGATTATTAAGTACTTTACCTGCCACGTTAATATTCTCCACAATGTACAACACATTGTCCTCGTTGATTTCCCCGTTCTTCTGCGCGTCCAAAATGTGATCGATGGCACACTTCTCCTCAGCGTTCAAAAAGGGCTTCAGGCTCGTCAATTTCCTACAAGATGAGATTAGCAGCACACAATTAAAAGCCGCTCCCAATTTTTTTGCTAAGTACTGCCTCTAATCACAATTAGAGAAACACACACAAAACACAAATTGAAGGCTTATGAACTGCTGCTTACTTTCGCTCATCTATGAAGTACTTTTTGAAGAGCTGGAGCCGCTCTTCCTTCACCTTCTTGCACAATGCAAGATAACCCTTGAGGAAAGGCCTCAAAATAGGGATGAAATCACCATAATTGTACTCAAAGCTCTGTGCAAGCCTACTCCTCTCCCCATTGAGCTTCTTGAGCTGGTTGAAGAGGGGATCATCTTCTGACTCAAATCTTGTGTTAAACATGATGCGGTACATGTTGTTGTACATGAGCAACTGCAATCTTCTTCTGATGACAACGCCAGTGGTGGAGGCCTGAGGGCGGGCTTTGAGGTCAGCGATGGCGTGATTGATTTCCTCTTCCCAATAGACACTAGATTGGTGCACAACTTTGTTAGTGAAGAAGGGGACAGTCATGATCCTTCTCATCTTTCGCCAATGGTCGCCATACACAGTGAAGACCATGTCCTGGCCTTTGCCTGTGAAGATATCAAACACGACATTGCGAGTGCGGGAGCCAAACTCCACACCCTGTGTGTGGAGAACCTCCTTGGCAAGCTCCGGGGAGGACACCACCACAAGGTTCCGTTGCCCCATTCTCAGAAGAAAGATGTCCCCAAATTTCTTTGCGAGGTCGGAGAGGTTCCTATGATTGAGGTCATCCCCTACTTGAAGCCAATTGCCAAATATGGGAACTGTGAGGGGGCCAGGAGGTAGTTTGAGCTTCGGGCGGGTGAGGTGAAAGATAGCAAGGGAGACCAAAACCATTACCAAAAGGGTAAGTAGGATGGATTCAAGAGAACAGGGGAGGAGAGAGGACAAATGAGAGCTGAAGGCCGCCGCCATAGCCATAGCCATAGCCATAGCTAGAGGTGCAGGGGCAAAGCTCTACACAGACTTTTATCTGTAATTTGTGTTTTATAAAAGGCACTCCTGTTCGTGACTCAGGAGTTGAGTGAGAGAAGGTGGTCGGCGAGACGCATGCTGGCTGGTGGACAGTTTTAAAGTGGCTGTGATGAGACGTATTTTTCTTTTTTTTAACACATTGTTTTCTATTATTTTTAGACTCACAAATTAGAATTGGATATTATTATTCTCATGGCTTCTCCCACGTGTCCAGCACCATGACCAGTCACCCCCCCTCAGCACTAAAAGACTCTTCGCGTGTCCAGAATCATGACCGGTCACCCAACTTTTCCTCAGCATGACATAGTTATGCGTACGCCAGCATCCATACCTCAGCGTGACATAGTTATGCGTACGCCAGCATCCATACCTCAGCGTGACTCGGCTTTGCTTACGCAACAAGAACCTTCCCGGTCACCACAACGCAAAGTAATATAATTCGAAGGAGGACCAAGAATCAACCCTTTACCCTTTTTAAATTGAAAATACTAGTGGGCTAACCCGTGCTTAGCACGTAGCCTCTAACCTCTGAATTTGTGCCACATGGTAATTTTGTGGAACTTTTCTTTTGTGACCCATGCTTCATATGTATATAATTGTGATAGGATAAAGTCATTGTCAAAGGTTTAGAAGTAGGATTCCTAGCGTCAAATCCCAAAGTAATAGGAGCATACCTCTCTCTCTCTCTCTCTCTCTCTCTCTCTCTCTCTCTCTCTCTTACCGTAGCACAAAAAAGCAAAGTATTCGTTCCCTAGCGTACACATGACTGCACTCTTCTCTTGTCCTGCCATGTGTCCCTGCTCTCCTCGATGATTAAAATAGATAGTACAAAAAAAGATATAAATATAAAAGTCATAAATTGAATGTTTCGATATGTAGTGTTGGTTGTCAGCTAGTGGAACAAATTGACAAAGTGACAGGACAGATATACTTGTTGTTGGTGGAGTGGACGAAGCTGTTGTCAAAGATTTGAAAGTAGAATTCCCAGCTTGATATTTTTCAAACCCTAGATTAATAGGAGCCTACCCTGGGACTCTCTCTTTGTCTCTCTCTCTCTTTTACCATAGCACAAAAAAATAAAGCATTCATTCCCTAGCGTATACATGATTGCACACAACGATCTCTTTCCTTATCCTACCATGCACGTTGCTATAACACATATATAATGAATGTTCTTACATGTTTGTGTGTATCTCTCTCTATGTTATATATACGTATGTGTGTGTGTGTGTGTGTCTCTCTCTCTATGTTATATATACGTATGTATATGTGTCTCTCTCTCTATGTTACATACATGTACATACACACATCTCTCTCTCTCTCTATGTTATATATACGTATGTATATGTCTCTCTCTCTCTATGTTACATACATGTACATACACACATCTCTCTCTCTCTCTCTCTCTCTCTCTCTCTCTCTCTCTCTCTCCAAATGAAATGAGCACAAACATATGTATGAATAAGTAACAATTTTCAACTAAACATGCAAATAAACATCCTCGTTGTATAGTGATGAAAAAGATTTTTATCATCGAATAAGTAACGATTTTCAACTAAATATGCAAATAACATCCTCGCGCGCAGAGCAATGAAAAAGATCGACACAAAAAAACAAAAATAGGAAAAGTAGCGATAATCAGTCAATCGATCTACTGATCAGTAGAGAAGTGAAGCTTCTGCTTCCTAGAGCCATGAACGACAGGTAATGCATGACGTCGCTGTCCAACATGGTATGCAACTGACACATCTCCACTACATTGACCATCAAGTGTGGATGTCTTCTTCACTCTTGGTCCTACAAAGAAAAGAGAGAATTATTGATAAAACATTAATTAAAAAATTACCATAAATCTATTATAGCTATAGTTAATCTTACCTGACACAAATGAAGATTGAAATAGAGCTTTATCAGACGCCACAAAATACTGGTATCGAAGGGAGAAACTCTTGTATGTACTGAATAAGGTCCAAGCCTCTCGTATAGAGAATCCCTCAAAAGAGGCAACACATCTCTCTGTGTCATAGTCAGTGTCACAAACATACTCTCTTGTAAATAAGTATACTCCCAACTCCTCATCGGGAACACTAATCCCATATCTCTCAATGCCCTCATCTACAACTTTGACCATGAAAAAATCCACCACAGGCAAAATCCTAAAACAAAGAAGAAATTAAGAAGTTATATAAAGAAACATGAAAATCTTGAAATAATTTCTTGTAATTTACGCGCCCATCCTTGTGGCCGTCTATCATAATCCCAGCAACATGGTGATGAGGAAGGGGTGCACACCAAAGAGGTGGCTCTGTAAATAAAGTAAGTTATATATGTCATGCACTAAAAAACCATAAAAATATGAATAAATACGAAAAAATGGATATAAAGTTGTACACCTTCAACCCTCGACTCCAACATATCCAAAGTGAATAGAATGTCATACCTGATTGTCCCTAAAACAAAACAAAACTTTTTAGAATATATACATAAAAGAAAGAACAAAGAGCCATGGAAACTCCTTTTGGCATGCATCCTCCTCTTATCATACGGCAAGGGAAAGGACGTGCTTATTAATAGGAAAGATACACATGCATACAGAAAATTAGAACACATAACTTCAATACGATACCTAAAATTATTACCTAGAAACTTCTAAGATCTACTTATAAACAATGTCACTTATTGTAAGCCAAGAAATAAGGTGGATATCCTCCCCCAAGTTAGAGACTATAATTGAAAGGATATTCTAGTAAAAAACCTATAGCTATCAAATCAGGTCGATCACATACACACTGTCTTGGAAGTAAAGCATCTAAAATCTCTTACCAATTTTGATTGCATGCAAAAGTAATAAATAAATCAAGTTTGCCCTTGGAATGGAAATGCCATTGCATTTGATATATTTTCCAAGTCCACCAATAAAACCCGATGGTAAATGGCAACAATTAGACATGTAACAAATTGCTTCTAGGTAGTTCTTATTGCCATATGCAAACTTCCTTATATACAACATTAGTAGTATAAACCGTCTCTCGACCACTCACATTGGTCTCATAGTAGCAGGTAGTATCTTGAAGAAATACCTTGACAGCATTTGATGATCGCACATGTGAGAAAGCAACATATACTTGTCCACCATGACTAAATACTGGAGTTGCCAAGTATAATCCTAAAAGAGACATTGTTTGGCCTTGTGATTTATTTCTTGTCATGGCAATTGGGAGTCGAACACAGGGAACTGCCTCCGCCTCATATCAAATGGAAGCTACAATGTACTTGGAATGAAAGTTATTCTCAGAATGAAGACCCTATCTCCAATGTTAGTGCCAGTAATAATTTTCGCCTCTAACACCTTTTGTGTGAAATTCCTTGCATATTAATTGAGTACCATTGCACAATCCCTCTCGAGGATTTAGATTACACAATAAAATTATTGGAGCATTTCTTTTCAGAATCCCTCCCGAGGATTTAGATTACGCAATAAAATTATCGGAGCATTTCTTTTTAGAATCAGTCGATGAGGTGGATAACCACCACCAAGATTAAGACTATTTAAGTACTCTATTGCATATAAAAAAGAACCTTCACCACTGTTATTAACTGAATCTGCACTCAAGTACTCCTTGCTCTCCCCAGGCATGGCATCCAGTGCACTGCTATTGATCGCATCAACTTCAAGGTTTCGAGGTGCAAGAATGGTGCACTCTCTAAAATACGATGCATAATCTACAACACTTAGAAGCCCTGTATACACCCATTTAATCAAGTCCTCCATAGACCCTCTCTCTAAAAGCATTTTTGATGGAATTGACATAATACCGCCTTTTATTCCCTCCCTCTCTGTTCCATTGCCAATGTCTAGAACCCACTGTATGACCTCATGCTCTGTTAAGTTATTACCATTTCGAAGCACGTGCATGTTCTGTGTAAGCTTCAATACTTTAGTGTCTCTCCATATTTGTGAGTGGCATAATGCGGCATTAACAATGTCCTCTCGTCCTACCTTTGGAACAACTGGCAAGATTTGCCTAAAATCTCCACCAAACAATATGACCTTTCCACCAAAAAGTTGATCACTACCCATGATGTCTCTTAATGTCCTGTCCAAGGCTTCAAAGGCATATCGATGGGTCATGGGTGCCTCATCCCATATTATTAGCTTAGCTAGCTTCACAACATCTGCAAGCTGACTGTTAACCTTTATGTTACATGTGCTAGCTGCATGTAGGTCCAATGGTATTTTAAACCGTGAATGAGTTGTATGACCATTGCTTAGTAGCAAGGTTGTAATGCCAGAAGATGCACACGCCAAAGCAACATGTCCCTCCCCACGCAACCAAGAAAGCAAGAAATTATAGAGAAAGGTCTTACCAGACCCTCCTGGACCATGGAGAAAAAACACTTCACCAACACTTGCATATACTGCCTCCAAATTCCAATTAAAGGCCGCTAGTTGACAATCATTCAGAGAAGTTTTCATTTGATCAGCAATCTGTGCCGGCTACTCAACATTAAATATTCTCTCTTCTTGTAATAATCCATTTGTAACTATGGACACAGTTGATCTATCCACAGGAGGCATTCCCTCAAACCCAACCAACCTTTGGCCATGTTACTGAAGAATGTGCTCTAAATGCAACAGAGCCTCAAACTGAACCAACCTTCGGCCATGTTGCTGAAGAATGACATTGTGCTCTAAATGCAACAGAGCCTCAAACTCAACCAACCTTCGGCCATGTTTTGCTGAAGAATGACATTGTGCTCTAAATGCAACAGAGCCTCATTCTTTGCCACTACCTGATGATCATTTAAATTCTCTATAGTCAGTTGTAATGCATGAAAAAAATCACCCGAGAGTTTTGATGAAAATCTCGCCCACAGAAGGCCGGGAGAGGTTGGCTCGCAAAACACCAAAATTGTGACAAATAGGTGTCTCAATTGCGAACCGGTTTGATGAAACGCGGCCTCTTGCATACATATAAACCATTCTTCAACACTTTCCAATAAACCTCTAGCTATGCATGCTCCCTTGAAAGTAGGATAGAATTGCCCATCAAAAGTGCGCAAGTCATCAAAAGTGCGCAAGTCATCAAAAGACTTACAACCTTTGCAAATAGTAAGCAACATACGCAAGAAATATTGCTCACCACAGTAGATGGAGAAATGTTGTACATGCGACCGATGCTATTGCCTTACTTTATTTTAGTCCACTTCTTAAGACTCGTGTTCCAAACCCATCATCTGGGAAAGTCACTGCTGTAAAGCAAATCTTTTGCATCATCGTGCAACTCATTACATGGAAACCACTCTCTGTAAGGGTAGTTTTTTTGTTTCTTTCTCTATCTATTATACTCTGCAAATCATCGTGCAACTCATTACATGCAAACCACTCTGTAAGGGTAGTTTTTTTGTTTCTTTCTCTATCTATTATACTCTGCAAATCATCATCATCTCAAAACATGACATTATTATGTAGGGGAAGATGAACTTGTAGTCTTTGGACATCGGGCTTTTCTTCATGCATATCATATTCATAAATTTGCCAGCATGCTTCTGATATGCTGACATATAACGTGCATCCAAGTACCTACTGACCTCATCCACCACACCATCAGTTGAATGTTCTAGTTCTCCTTGCCTTTCTACATGATTTACAGTTTGCATTCTGATTGTTGCTCTGTCATGACCCTTGTACACATATTTATACAAATATTTAATTGCTGTGATTGTGGAGCATACTTCAACATTGATGTGTGCCTTGTATTTCATGGAGAGGAAAGGATTACATGGCACTAACCAACGATTTTCACACGATAGCTCCTTTCACTTGTATGTTCCTGCCCACAATAGATTCAGAGAAGGCATGCGGATAACGACGACTACATTTCCCATTAGTCATGCATGGAGCATTGGGATTTAGTGCACCACATGGGCCATGAACATTACATTGTCTAATAATCTCATGTAACTTAAAAACCATTTCCCTATTAGGAACCTCTGCACATACCAATCGATCATAATGACTAATCTCAGTTGCCTTAAATTCATTAGCCAAAATCAATAATATGTGTGAGTGCAGCAAACCTCTCTTTTGGAACTCAATCACACAAACATAACTAGCCACTTTTCCAAACAAATTATCCTTTGTAATTGACCTCATCATATCCTTGTGTTTTTTATTAGACACGTGGGTTGTCAAATCCGGTTGATCATGCGCACTCTGGCCTAGAAGCAATGCTTCAGATATTTCAGACCATTGTGGATTGCAAGTGAATGTAATGAACAAATCTGGCTTACCCTTCCTTACAATTGCCATTGCATCCTGGTATAGCTGATACATATACCGTGGCCCTCCTGTAAAAGAAGATGGTAGC
>NC_141088.1:40271068-40366068 GCF_041138505.1 Cibotium barometz
ACAAAAGAACATATGCAAACAAAACACTAAAAACAAAAGATATACACACATCTATATATATAAAGTGTTATGTATATAAATATATGTAACTGAATAAATAATTACATTATAAATACATTTAAGACTTAAAAACAAAACATATACACACATCTATATATATATATATATAAAAGATATACACACATCTATATATAAAAATTATTATATATATATATATATATATATATATAAAACCAAATAAATAATTACATTAAAATACATTTAAGACTAAAAAAAAGATATACACACATCTATATATATAAAGTGTTATATATATAAATATATGTAACCAAGTAAATAATTACATTATAAATACATTTAAGACTAATTACATTATAAATACATTTAAGACTAAAAACAAAACATATACACACATCTATATATATATAAATTGTATGTAACCGAATAAGTAATTACTTTTAGATGAAAAACAAAAGATATACACACATCTATATATATAAATTGTTATATATTTATGTAATCCAATAAATAATTACATTAAAAATACATTTAAGATAAAAAAATTAGTGTAAAAGGAAACATTTATTTTTTTACAACCTAATTATATTTTTACAATAAAAGGAAACTATTCTTTCTCCCTCTTCTCATTCAAAAGAAACAAACATTTCTTTTAAATGAAAATGAATACAAAAATGCTTCTCTCCCTCTTCTCTCCTTTGCGCCCCTGTCGCCGTAGTGAGGTTGTGCAGGCGCAGAGGGACGTGATGACGTCTGATGGAGAGGAGCAGTGTTGGGCTGTGTGCGTATTTTTCTGTAATGAGGAGCAGTTCGCCTTGCAGGCGCAGAGGGACGTGATGAAGTGCTGGGCGTATGATGGAGAGTAGCAGTGTTGGCATGTGTGCGTATTTTTCTGCAATGAGGAGCAGTTCGCGTCATTAATAGGAGTTGGTTGAGCAGGCGATAGCGAGGCCGAGCAGGCGACAGCGTATGCGTATTCTTCTGTGATCAGTGTTGGGCTGTGTGCGTATTCTTCTGTGATCAATCGCCCAACTGAAGGAGAACCAATAGGAGTTGGTCGAGCAGGCGACATCGAGGCCGTGGTGGGCGTGTGCAGGCACCGAGTCGCCGTGGTGAGCTTGTGCAGGCGAAAGGCGCAGAGGGACGTCTGGATTATGAGAGAGAGGAGCAGTGTTGGGCTGTGTGTGTATTTTTCTTGTAATCCATAGTTCGCCTTCGCCGTGGTGAGCTTGTGCAGGACTTCGATGAAGTGTCGTGTCTGGATTATGATGGTAGCTATAGATGATTGTGATCTTCCAAATCTGCCTCGTAGGCACCTCCTAACTTGCCAGGTGGCTGTAGGAGACATATTTGTGGCTTGCCATGTAGCAGGCCCTGTTGCCTGCCATGTGGCACTCCACGAATAAGATATCTATAGAAGCTTGGAAAATTAGGGTTCTATTGTATCACTTTGGTCTCATAGGCCCATTGGGTCTTTAGTAAACGCTTAATATATTTTTCTTTCTTTCTACTCGAAGCTAATGCTGCTCTCATGTTTCTATGTTCTTAGTATTCCACGATGAGATATGCCATAGACATTATTGTATCACTTTGGTCTCATAGTAGACGCTTAATATATATTTCTCTCTCTCTCTCTCTCTCTCTCTCTCTCTCTCTCTCAAAATACACACTTCCTCTTCGTTTTTCACTTGAAGAAAACAACCATTTTACTATTTCGAAAAAAAATTACATTTTTCCCTAAGCCAACACATTATCTTTTTGGGAAGATCTCAACCGTTCAAGTGAATTTTGCATCTGATGAAGGATAAGCTAAGGCACACATTTTCTGCACATTGCTGTGAAAATGGAAGCAAAGAAAGGTTTCCTAGCACATGCCTTAAGACTTACCCCACACTATTATTTGCTTTGCCTCTTAGAAACCTTGGCTTTGATTAGGAAGGCTATTGCATAGAACCCGTGGGAGTGCATGCGTTCGTATGGAGGTGGGTGGTCGACGTACCTCTCGTGAATGCAAGTGGGCGGGGCAACAATGCCTGAAAGATGGCCATGCACTTGGGAACAAATCAACGAGTTTGGCGATGGAGACTGGGGGGATTGGGAGCCAGACGAAGAGATGAAGAGGAATCGCAAGGGACAAGAAGAGGAGAGAGAAGCGAAGAAGTTGCATCCGAATTGGATCTTAGCGAGACTGAATGCATAGGCTTAGAAAAGGATCATTGACCAAGGAAAGGTATCTATAAGTATCTCGTTTGAGTTGGTGAGGAGATAGATTGGATTGTTCTCTATGTGTAGCGCTAAATTCTGTTCTATCGAGAGAGAGACCGCCGAGTAAGGCGGAATTAGGAAAATGGCATCAAGATGATATTTTTCATGAGAAGGTAGTCTCACAAATCTTTCAAGGCTTCTTTAATGTTTTGCTCACAAAAGGGAAAATTGTGTTTGATTTATTTGCGAGGGCTTTGCTCTTCCTGGGGGGGCAAAAGCTGGTGCATGCACTGCCCTTCAACCCGATTTTTGACCTAAATAGAGGCCTCCAAGAGGCATGCCCAGTATGGGTGGAGATTATGGGACTTTCATCGTGGTTAAGACGGGCATTGGGGGATCTTGCTAGAGCACTAGGCCCTGTTCTGTTTGTTCCAAAAGAGACAAGGACATGGACGACAATCGAACAAAGTTTGTATTACATGGAATACCTGTTGGAGACACCTAAAATTCAGGAAGTGGAGCTGGGGGAGTTAGGGAAGATGGAACTGAAACTCAAGTTTGGTGGGGGACCCCAGGTCCACTCAAGCACTTGTGATTGCTTCTCTACATGTAGTGCAACATCAACACTTCTTACATCTGCATCTTCTGTTGCCTTCACTATTGGTGCATACCACCCACTCATCTCATCAAAGATAACATCTCTGCTTACTCGCATCTCACGAGTGGTAGGGTTATAGCATCTATAACCTTTTTGCTCCATAGCATAACCAATGAAGATGCATTTCTATGCCTTTGGATGCAACTTTGTTCTCACTTCATAAGGAACATGTACATATGCAATATACCCAAACACTTTCAAGTGAGACACATCTAGTCTTATGCCTGTAAACTTATGTTTAGGAGTCATACCATGAATAGCTGCAGTGGGTGTCCTATTCATAATGTACACAGCAGTTGCTACTGCTTCTGCCCAAAAGTAATGTGGCATATTCTTTTCAGCCACATTACTTTTCTGCCCAAAAGTAATGTGGCATATTCTTTTCAGCCACCATCAAGGTACGTGCCACTTCTGCAATATACCTGTTTTTCTTTTTTGCAACACCATTCTGTTGCGGAGTGTACCTGCACGTAAACTGCCTCTTGATTCCGTGCTTTCTGAGGAAATCGGGTGAACTCATTAGAGAAATATTTTCCCCACCATCTGATCTTAGGAATTTTATTTGCATGCCTTTTTCCTTCTCGACCAAGGCTTTAAATCTCTGAAAGTGAGCAAACACCTCACTTTTCTCCTTCATGAAATAAACCCACACTTTCCTAGTGTGGTCATCAATGAATGTAACATAGTACCTGCAACCTAGAATTGTTGTAGTCTTGGTCGGCGGTCCCCATACATCTGAATGTATGACATCCAATAGCCTTGCACTGACATGCTTTTCATGCGGGAAAGCATGTTTGGTGTGCTTACCAAGTTAGCATGCTTAACATACCTTAGGCATACCATCAACCCTAAACTTTGGCAAACCTGCAACATTATTTTGGGCTTGCATAGACTTCAGTCGTTGTACATTCACATGACCAATGCACTTGTGCCATATGTTAATATCTGTAATGACACCTGTTCCATGCGCAAACATGGCTGCCTTTATCTCAAGCATGTTCACATCCAAAGTAAACATCCTGCTATTTCTGTTACCCTTTGCAACTAAACGACACTTATTTTTGAAGTCTTCCACAAAACATCCTTGAGGATTAAACCACACTTTGCAAAGCCTACTCAACTATCTGTCAAATAGAAACCAAGTTCTTTGTAATATTCTGAACATGAAGTACATCAGCCAAGTACTTCATTTTGCCATCCTGCACAGACAATGGCACTTTACCAACATGCGTAATGGGATGCGCAATATCATCACCTATTTCTACATAACTTGGTTTTTTCATTTTTTGTATATCTCTAAACTACTCAACATGATTGGTCATGCGGTTAGAGGTGCTAAAATCCACATACCATATATCTTGAGATCCTGACACATCCCCTATTATGGAACTAAGTATGTGCTGTATCACAAACAGCTGCTCACTTCTGTCATCACCTCCATGTTTGCTAGATGATGCATAGGTGCCTTGCTGGAACTTCCCACTTTTAATGTCATTCTTCTTTTTGTATCAGTTGTTTGCCATGTGTCCTAGTTTGCCACAGTAATAGAACTCTATGCTATTTTCATTTTGATTTCTTTGCCAACAACCACCTCGGCCTCTTTGGCTCCCCCTGCCTCTAGACTGGCCTCTTTGGCTCCCCCTGCCTCTAGACTGGCCTCTCTACCTGTGTATGATTGCTGCTGTGAATCATTGGACCATTGTTGTCCATAATTCTGATTTCCTTATCGGCCACCACCTTGGCCTCGACCACGGCCTCTACCTCTGCCTCTACCTGAATTAGAGTAGAAGGCCTATTCCGATGTGTTCTTGCTTTGTGAAGAAGAATCCTCACCTAAAGCCTTTTCTTCTATGATCAGCATCATAGATATCAAGTCCTGAAAGTTGGGAATATTATCCCTAACTGCAATGGAGGTCTCAGTGAATGGCTTGTACTCTTTGCCAAGCCCAATCAGACAGACACTCCACCAAATCATCATCCTCCACTGATACATTGATAGACCCAAGGGATTCAACAATACCCTTGATCTTTAAGGCATATTCATTGATGGACATGCTTTTCTTTTCCCACAGTATACAACTCTTGCTTTAACTAAAACTTCCTTGCCTTTGTGTTAGTCTAGAACATCTGAACCAGATTCTGCCATGCAACTTCTGGAGTGTTTGCATACTGTATGTGTCTTATCATAGTGTCTGTGACACTAATTGAAAGCCAGTACATGACTTTTCTTCCACCCTGATTCCAATCCTTGAATGCCTTTATATCTGTAGGAGTGGAATCCTCAGATAACTCTGGAGGCTCCTCATTGTCTCCTTCTACATAATCCCAAAATCCTTTACCCATTAGAAAATTGGTCATTCTGAACTTCCAGGCATCGAAGTTATTCTTATCATAGTGTCTTATTATAGTGCCTGTGACACTAATTGAAAGCCAATACATGACTTTTCTTCCACCCTGATTCCAATCCTTGAATGCCTTTATATCTGCAAGAGTGGAATTCTCCTCAGATAAACTCTGGAGGCTCCTCATTGTCTCCTTCTACATAATCCCAAAATCCTTTACCCATTAGAAAATTGGTCATTCTGAACTTCTAGGCATGGAAGTTATTCTTATCCATCTTTCCACTAACAATCTAATTAATTCCATCAGACATGTTTTCCTACAGCAATCAAATAACCTGCAAACAGACAACTTATGTATGCAACCTGTAATACAACAGTATCTCCTACTGCCTGCAGCACAGCCTGTGTGTCACCAAATGTGACCAGAGTACATGTATATATACCCAGTATATACATGTACTCTGGTCACCAAATGTGACCAGAGTACATGTATATACACCCAGTATCAACAATACATGTGCAAACCTTGTCTGCACTTCCAAAATGAACTGCTGCACTGCAGTAACTAGATTTTGAGCACAAAAACTTCCAGAAAACTACCGAAAATACCCTGTTGACGAAACGGGACCTGTAATGTGCCCGAAATACGAATTTACCCGGAAAAAGTGTTATCTAATAGGAAATTATACCTACCCTGTAGCTCTTCTCCCGTGAAGACAGCTCCTCAATCAGAGATGTGTAGCTCCCATAAATACTGAGGGGGTGTTGTACCTAAACCAAGAAGGGGAAAGAGATGATGGTGCTCTTACCCGTGTAGTACCGCTTCCTTCTTTGCTTGCTCTTGCCTCTTGCTTACCTCCTTGCTTGTTCTTGCCTCTTGCTTGCCTCCTTGGATCTCACATAAACTAGGCTCTGATACCATAAAGAGAATGTGGGGGAGAGGGAGAGCTTCAAACTCTAGCAAGCAAACACACACACACAAGAGAGAGCAAGACACAAGAGAGAGATGGATAGCTGAATTTTCTTCTATCTTCTTCTTCTCTACTCAGCCAACATAACATAAAGATAAGAGTACACACTATATGGGTTAGTACTCAACTACTACAACATACAAGGGTCGGCGGTCCATAATGTGAACTCGACTAAATGAGCTGGCGCTATAACTATGCCAGCCTCTAGTAATCCAAAATGGCTGTCACACAGCCTGTCATCCCACTAGCCGCATATCACCCATAATCTCACCAACCATGCCAGTGGTGTAGATGCGGAAGCTATTACCCAGGCGGGTCATCAATGTCTGTCGTAGCACTAGTTGAGCTCGATATCTCAACAGGAAAGAGAAGTGGAAATGGATGAATGTTGGTTGGCCTTACAAAAACTTGGGAAAGAGAAATCTCCTGGGTGGGATGGGTTATCTCTAGAGTTTTTCATTGCCTTTTGGCTCTCCATCAAAGATCTGGTGTGGAACATATGTAAGGATGCTTTTGACACAGGAAGGCTAGATAAGGATTTGAAGGAAGGAGTTGTGAAGCCAATTCCCAAACATGCTATCTATCATAGATTTAACCATTGGAGACCAATTACTTTGCTCATTGTGGTCTATAGGGTTCTTTGAGGATCACTCCAATTCTGCAAAAGGTAATCTCCAAAAAAAAAGTATGGGTTTATTAAATGAGGATCTATTTAAGATATTTTTTTGCTTCTATGTTGGGTAGAGAAGTGGCTCAGATAAGGGATCAAAAGTGTATTATGCTTCATTTTGATCTCGAGAAAGCTTATGACAAGAAGGGGTGGTAGCTAGATGAAAATTAAGGGGTGGGGAACAGCTGGTGATTTAATGCTTTGCAAATGATTCCCTATTGTTTTTGAAGGCTGATAATGATACTTTGAGACATGCCTTACTGATAGTGCAAGAATTTGCAGAGGCTTCTAGCTCTAGATGCAGCATTCATAAATCTAGGATTATTAGCTTGATTGAGTAAGATGATGTTGACTTGGAGAGATTTGGATTTGATGTAATAAGGAAGGGGAAGACTATTAAACATCTGAGTCCTCCTTTTGGAGTGGGGGTGTCAAACAAATAGTTGACTAATTGAGCAATTGAAAGTCTAAACAAGTTGAAGAAATAGGAGGGTATTGGGGTCTTGTTTCATGACAGGGTGGCCATCTGTAATGTGGTGTTAAATGATTATATGATGTTTCTCTATCTTGTGTTAGATTTTAGAAAATTCCACTAGATGAGGGTTATAGCCAGTGAGGCCTAGTTCTTCTTGTGGAGGGTATGTAAGTGGGCTTTATGAAAATGTAGCCTACTTGTTAAGGGGTTGGGGACTCATAAGGAAAATGCTTGAGTTTGAAACCTACTAAGTTATGTTGGCGATCATATTACATTCTCATAGGAAAAAAAAAACTTTTTCCAAAGCAAAGTAAACATTAATCCAAACCTTGAAGGTAAATTTTTAACATCAAAAGAATTACCAAAGTTATAGATCATTATTTTATAAATGTAACCACCCAATGTATCAAATTTCATGAAAATAAACCCACCCAATGTATCAAATTTCACGAGAAATTACATTTTGTTCTATGTATTAATGTAGCTATAGGTGCCTGTTTATGGATTGTTATTTGATAAATGTATTATCTAAAAATCAATCTACTCAATGTATCAAATTCCATGAAAAATTACATTCCAACTTTTCTAGGCATCAATATAGCTATAGGTGCATGTTTATGCTTGTGTCTATACAATGAATTGTCCATAAAAGTTTGACAATGAGTAAAAAAGCATGGGAGCTAAACTCACCCTCTTGTGCAAACCATGTTAGGGTGTTTCTTAATGTTTGAATGTACTCATAAAGTAATCCCATATGTTTGGAAATGAACCATATACTATATGCATGTAATACTGTGGACCTACACCAATGGCACAAAAAGGGGGTTGTTGATACACATGCAAATTTTGTTAGAAATATCGTTGAAAAAAGAGAGATTATTAGTATTTCAATAAAAAATATGTAGTCTTATTCTAAATAGACGTGCAAATTTTGTTGATACATGTGCAAATTTTGTTAAAAATATTGTTGGAAAAAAGAGAGATATTAGTATTTCAATAAAAAATATGTATTAATATTGTTGCAAGCAAAATAGGTAACTGACGAGGGTTACCTAAAAAGATTCCCTCCCAAAATGTGTGAAATCTCAAAAATGGCTTTAAAACATAGTTTTTTGAAAACACATCTAGAATTCCATGTATAAATTTAAAAGTTACATGAATTTTGCTATTTGTTTCAAGATTGAGAACCCATGTGACCTTCGTAGATTTATAAACTGCTGTTTGTGACATAAAAATAAACTTGACTTACAAAATGACATAGGAGTCTACATAACTTAAAGAAATATCAATCTTTTTCAAATAAAAATTTATTTTATAAATTTCATGAATGTAAGACACTTTTTTTAATGGGCTTTCTTGGGACAAATTCTACTACTATGCATAAATATGCACATTATTTGACAAGTGCTTAAAAAATGTTAGAATACATAACAACATAAGCTCCATAATTTATGAAAAGCTCTACAAAAATCCTTGAGTCAATTTCTAGACCTAGATAGCAAAGCCTTTAGTATATACTTCCCTTGACAGTTTGCATGACATAATTATTTGGTCTATTATTTATAAGCAGATAGTGGGCATGATATACAACCAATGCTAAGAGTTTAAAGAGGTCAACTTATAGGTGTGCAAAGGTAGACTTCAATTCATATATATATGTAGAAGATGGTAACTATGGAGGCTCTGAGTAAACCTAAGCATGTTAAAGGAGTAGAAAATTGAAATATTTTTTCGACGGGACAATTTTAGAGGCAGACATCATGTAGCCTATGGGTGTAAATTTTAAACCACAAAGGAATTTGTTTTCATGAAAGAAATTCTTGTTATGTAATATGGATAAGGGTAGTAGGAAGAAATTGTAGCCTATATCATGTACATATATGGTGGTGGCAAAAATTCATAGTATGCATATATTGATGTTTGATCCAGATAGCCATTATCATGAATGTAGGTGATGGTACATCTAAGAGTAGTGTAGGAATGAGCTCTAGTTATAATTATTTAGAGTACATGTGAAGGATGTTGAGAGATGGTATATCTAAGGATAGTGTAGAATGAACTTTGGTTATAATTATTTGGAAGACATGCGAAGGATGCTGAGAGATGCAATCTTTGCTCAGACATTGTCTTTGTGTACAAAAAAAAAAATAGAGGAGCTTAGGGATTCTGGAATGGTGGTAGAGAAGAGCTTAGAGTTTTCATGAGATGACGGTAGATTCAAGGTCCCCTATGCTGGAGAGCATACTACTGCACATAGGCATGGCATAGTCCAGGCTCACATGCACCCCCCTCCTCGATATAGATGGTTCCACCACATGTATTTGCTTATAGTTCTTCAGCTTTAAAATTAAATTGTAGAACAAAAATCAGGATTGACGAATCAATTGAGTCGTGGTTTTCCAAATCAATAGAGCCTTGCACATCTAGATTAAAATCAGTAAATTACAGGTCATCATGGATTATCTCATCTAGCTCTTCTGAATTTTTGGCATCTACTATGTAACGATATTATTTATGATACAAAGGTTACATGGTTACATAGACAAGCATTTTTTCTAATGACCTCCTCTCAAATTTATAGTCAAAGGTTGCAACCATATGTGTTTTTCAGGTCCTTAGCCCTAAACCTATGTTCTACCTATATCACCTTATCCTAGGCATATTTTTTCTTTAATTCTATGATTTATAAGATTTTTTAAATTTTTTGAGATTTTATTGGCTACTATCTACTATTTGGAATGAGCTTTTATAGATTTATTGGTGATAAAAATAAAAATAATTCTCATAATAAATATAAAAATATTTCAAAGTTAAGAAAAATAGCCCCCTAAAAGTTGATGTTTTATATCAAAGTTGATGCAAAACATCAACTTTTCCACATAACTCGATGTTTTGCATCAAAGTTGATGCAAAGCATCACTACCAAAAACTTGATGCTTTGCATCAAGTTTCGGATGCTCCAGAGAAGAAAGTTAAAGGATCAGAGGTCGCTTTTCACAAATGGTCTATTTTAGCGATTCCATCTGGCGTTGGCATGCTCAGACGACCTATTCCACAAATTTTGAGTACCAACACGACTATGTTTCGATGCGATGTGGAGACATCACAAAGTGATTTACTGATGCACTTTCTTCTCTAGAGCATCCGAAACTTGATGCAAAACATCAAGTTTTTGGTAGAATTGATGTTTTGCATCAACTTTGATGCAAAACATCGAGTTTTATCGAAATGTTGATGTTTTGCATCAACTCAATGCAAAACATCAACTGTTAGTCTAAAAGTTGATGTTTTGCATCGAGTTGATGCAAAACATCAACATTTTCATAAAACTTGATGTTTTGCATCAAAGTTGATGCAAAACATGGAGTTTTATGAAAAATTTAATGTTTTACATCGAGTTGATGTAAAACATCAACTTTTCCACAAAACTCATCAAAGTTGATGCAAAACATCAAGTTTTGTGGGAAGTTGATGTTTTGCATAATGTCAAAACATCAAGTATTGTAAAAAAAGTTGACCTTTTGCATAGAAAGTTGATGTTTTGCATATAAAGTTGATGTTTTACATCAACTTAATGCAAAATATCAAATATTCATAAAAGTTGATGTTTTGTATCAAGTTGATGAAAAACATCAACTCTTAGCTGAGAAGTTCTTACTCAGCATTAAGTTAGCCGCAAATGTTGTAGCTAAAACATCCTTACCATGTAGGATTTGAACCTAAGTCCCTGCCTGATATTTTACAAAAAAATATTTTGAAAAGTATAAACTTTTTTTTTCTTAAAGTGAACTTTTCTCATGCTTCCTAAACTCATTTAATAACTAAAATTACCATTTAACCCCTTTTTATCACATCAAGGACACGTCTTCTTTAAAAATGAGTGTGTAATTATTTTTCAAAATTAAACAACTTTTAAATAGCTTATTCATGATATTTTAAAATTCATGTGTACGTAACGAACTCTTTTTAAAAAAGTATATATTATCAATTAAGAAATTGTGATACTCAAGAGCCTCAAAGTGGATTTTAATACTACTCTCATCAAGAGCCAAAATAGGGTTTTATAATTAAGATAATAACTGTATCAAGATAACGCTTTTGTAATAAATCATATAAATAAATTTTTATAGTTGCAATCTTTAGCACATCCTCAATCATGCTAACATGGCATATGACCCAAGGAGTCTAAGCTTCAAGTGTGCACATAGAAGAAAAACAATGTATTTGTGGATAGTGAAGAAGAGGATGCCTTGTCTACCTTCTCAGGGAAAGGCACATCAACTAGTGATGGTGTAGCAATGATTATGAGAAACCATAACTGTGCCATAAGCTATATGTTTAGAAAATAGCTTCTTTTTATAGTTGTATCATTTTTTTAATGGATTAAAGATGAAAATAATAAACATTATCTCTATTTTGATATGTTTTTTAAAAACTTATTGTTGGATTTTCAATTATAATCTAAAAAAGTAAGCAAAATGAAGTCTTTTTTTTTCATGTCAAATTTTGTAAGAAATGTATAAAGTGCCCAAAATAATATCGTTTTTTGGTAGTGTTGTACGCATGCGTAGACCACTTTTTAAAAAGAGGTAAAAAACTGAACTTTTTTGATGGAATCTTTAAAAGATGCCAAATGTTTCTCATTTTCATGAAATATTACCTATTTTGTCCGCCAACAATGTTTATTCTTATTTTAAATATTGATCTACACTTTTTTATATTAATTTAATATATATTTTATATAATTTCTCTATATATGTTAGCTATTGCATTTAATCTAAATTAATCAAGTATGAAGTAGCATACAATATTGTATTTAAATTTAAATTTATCGTTATCTTTAAAATAAACTTATACCTCTTATTACTATACTATTTTCTAGAAACTAATGTATGGAGATGGAGAGCAACGATGTGGTGTTGTGAGGCCTATGTCTTTCAATGTCCTTTCCATTGCTTCATGTTCAGAATGTAAGATGATGTATTGATAAATAGGTGGGCATTTTAGGAGTGCTATGTCTAGGTTGGTCATGTGGTGTAATTAATTTAGGTATATAAATGTAAGATGAGGTATTGATAAATAGGTGGGCATTTTAGGAGTGCTGTGTCTAGGTTGGTCGTGTGATGTATTGATAAATAGGTGGGCATTTTAGGAGTGCTGTGTCTAGGTTGGTCGTGTGGTGTAATTAATTTAGGTATATAAATTTACTCTACTGTGTTGGAGAGATTATTTCTAAAAGGTGTCGAGATGAAATGGATGCATGGTGACACGAACCGAGTGTACGTCTAGTCCTCACTGAACATGTTTTCACCTTGTGGAAGAGGGTAAGCATAGGACAAGAACAAGGGCAAGGGTCAAGCAGAGAATACTGGGTAAGATGCTGCAATCCCATCTTCCATCTTCTCCAATATTGCTCATCATCGGCAGGGTGCTCAAGGTAATTCATCTTTCTTATCAATGCAATGAAACAGACAACATGTTTGCAAGGTGGCATGCACCATTGTTGCGATGTCAAACTCAACACGGGCTGAAACTCGTGACGTGCTTGGGTGACTGTTCGTCGTTACATCACTGGCATGTTTGGTAGCTGACAGGATGGATCTTCGCTCTAGTAATTCTATAATTGGACTATACCTACCTAGTCCAATTGAGTTATGGTATACTTATTTTATCAGCTCACCTACTTATCATGTTCACATTATGAACAACTTATACATAGTACTCTAGTACTTATGTTGGTTTTCACTTATCTTTTGTAGACCTCTTTTGAGAGCAATAAGTAGAAGAAGATTTTATCCTTCCATATCAATGTGAGTCTTATCCATTGTTATGTGTGTGTGTGTATACATACTTGCAAGAGCTCAAGATCTCTCTCCTCCCCCAATCTTCTCATGTTATTAGAGCTTGGTTCAGGCTAAGGAGCTAAGCGACAAGAGAATCCTAGCTACAAAGGCAAAGCAAGTGGTACATGGGTAAAAGTATCATCATCTCTTCCCCTTCTTGTTTTGGTACGACACCCCTAGGTAGCTCAGGGAGCTACATGTCTTTGATTGAGAAGCTATCTTTAGGTACATGTTTTGTGCCTAGTACTTTATACTTAACTTTAGTAGCCAGATTTGCATTCTGGGTGTATTTCGGCCTCTATTTAGCCACTGCAAGGCATTTTTGGGCACTTTTGGGAAGTTCTAGTTTTATCTCTATTCGAACTCTAGTTATTGCAAGGTAGAAGTTTTCTCAACATTGATTGCATATGTATTATTGATTATGTGGGTGTATAAACATGTACTTTTATCATGTGTTGTGATATATAGATTGTGCATAAGTACCTCTATAGGAGTTATAACAGATATAACTGTGTTGTAAGTTGTATATGAAAATTGTCTGTTTGCAGATATCTAGTTGTTGCCAAGCAAAGATGTTTGCAACATCAACCAAATTGTTAGTGAGAAGCTTGACAAGAATAACTTCCATGCATGGAAGTTTATAACTACCAATTTCTTGATGGGAAAAGGATTTTGGGACTATGTTGAAGCAAATAATGAGGAGCCTCCAGAATTTCCTGAAGAGAACACTACTCTTGCAGCAAAGATAAAGGCATTCAAAGACTAGAACCAAGGTGCAAGGAAAGTTATGTATAAGCTTTCAGTCAGTGTGATAGACATTAAAATAGGGCATATATAGGATGCCAACACAACATGAAAAAATCTTGTGAAGATGTTCCAGACAAGCACAAAGGCAAGGAAGCTACAACTAAAATAGGAGCTACATACATTGGAGAAGAAGAACATGTCCGTCAATGAGTATGTGTTTAAGATCAAGGGTATTGTTGAATCCCTTAGATCTATTAATGTCTCAGTGGAAGATGATAACTTGGTAAGCATCGGTTTGAATTGGATTGGCAAAGAATACAAGCATTTCAAGACCTCTATTATTGTAAGAGAGAATGTTCCCAAATTTCGGGATTTGGTGGAGAAGTCTTTGGGTGAAGAATCTTCCTCTACTTCAAAAAAGTCCTTCTACTCAAATTCAAGTAGAGGTAGAGGTAGAGATCACAATCGAGGCCAAGGTAGTGGCCAGTTTGGAAATTAGAATTATGGCCAACAGCAATCCAACCAATGATTTGCCAACAATACACATGGATGGTTACAAGCTAAGGCTACTCAGACCCATCACATCACCCCAAATATGGGACAAGTGAATCTCATAAAAAATTACATGTAACGTACCTTGATTGAGGTGTATGGGCATATCGCAACACACCACCTGTCCAATGATCCTTGGCTTGGATACCTCGATCAAGGTCTAAGTGGCATCCACATAGGCCCCTCCAAACCACGATCAAGGTCCAAGTGGGCATCCACGTCGAGCTCACCTGGTGTCGAGTTATTTGCTATGCAAGACCTCAATCGAGGTCCACATAATCACCATGCTAGAACTTGACCGAGGTCCATTTGATACCACATAAAACCTCAATCAAGGTCCATGCATAATGGATATGTACATGTATGGGTATGCACCATATCATATGCACCTCGATCCAGATCCATAAAATAAATATATTTTGTTTTTAATCTCAGCTGTCGGTATCGATCGAGGTATCTGGACCAAATCTCCACCATTTATACCTCGATCAAGGTAACAAGGTCAAAATCTTGATCATCCAAAAATTAAAAATCTCCACCATTGCTACCTGGATCGAGGTATGTAATGGAATCTGGACCATTGTTCATACCTCGATCGAGGTATGAAGATCATATCTGTGTAGTATATACCTCAATCAAGATAATGTGGATTGATTGACACCATCCAACTAATTGGCAAAAAGAAAGTTCTAATTTTTACCACCATTTCATTGGTGCCAAACCAACCTCGTTCGAGGTGTTATAAAAGGGTTTTTTTTTTAAATCCACCATTCTCACACTCCAAGCTCTCTAGCTCTAGTGCTTAGTGCCTTTATTAGAATAATCTTGTCTTAGCCCTTTTTAGGATTCCATTGAGCGTGAGCTATCTGTTGTTTGTGTTATCGCTATAGATAGTCCATCTACACACTACAAGGTAAAAGAGATGATGTGGCACACATGTCCATAGAGATTATTAGGACTAGTCACCTACCTCCCGTATCGTAAGGGGGATAGGCAAGCAGTAATGGTAGTATTGCCACTTGAGTCAGAGACCTTGAAAGGCAACTATGAAGGTTCTGAGACAAGGAGGTGTTTATATCCTCAGGCTATGGATCCGATTGAAAAGATGCACGGGAGAAGAGAGCTTGAGCTCTTGCAAGCACACACACACTCACAAAACCCTAAAGCGAACACACAAGGTGAGAGGCTGAAAATCTTCTTCTTCTTCACATAACACTCAACACACCATATACAAAGATAAGAGTACACCCAATATGAAAGGTACTCAACCAAATACATACTAGGGTTCTCTATAGTGTGAACCCAACTAGATGAGCTAGCACTATAACTATGCCAATCTCTAGAATGGCTGTCACACAGCCTGTCATCCCACTGGCCACATATCACCCATGACCTGACCAACCATGATAGTGGGGCCTATCCCCTAGGCGGGTCATCAGTGTCCACCGCCTCACTAGATGAGCTCGATATCTCAACACTCCCCCTCGAGCTCAACTCCATCTCATGTACACCACCAAGCGAAGCCTTGAATCTGCAGAGCTTCTTTGTACCCAATGCTTTGGTGAAGATGTCAGTGACCTGATCCTGTGTGCTGACATAAACAAGGTCAATGTCTCCTGCCAAAACCTTCTCTATGAAAAAATGGTACTGGACCTCTATATGCTTCATGCGAGCATGAAAAACTGGGTTCCTGGATAACTGTATATTGCTAATGTTGTCACAGAAAATGATAACTTGTCTATCCACCACTGATAGACCCAAATCTGCAAGTAGCTTTCTCAACCAAGCTACCTTGCATGCTGCCAGCAGCACCTCTGTACTCGGTCTCTGTATATTGGATAGAGCAACCGTAGGCTGCTTCTTGCTGCTCCAAGTCACAACAGCACTCCCCAAAGAAAACATGAAGCCACTGGTAGATCTTCTATCTGAGATACTACCAGCCCAATCAACATCTATGTACCCATGTACACATACCTCTGTCCCAGTTTCATAAAATAGTCCACAATGCAAAGTAGACCTCACATATCTTAGTAGGTGTCTCAATGCATCCAAATGCGGCTTTCGAGGAGGAACTTGCATAAACTGACTCACCAACCCAATAGCATAGCTCAAATCTGGCCTGGTGATCGTTATGTAGATCAAGCTTCCTACTATGCGCCTATACATAGTAGGATCCTCTAAAATCTCTCCTGAATCTGCACTCAACTTGCCATTCTGATCCAATGGCACTGAGATAGGCTTACAGCCTATCATACCATACTTGGACAACATGTCCAAGCCATATTGTCTCTGCAGTAATCCAATACCATGTGGTGACCTAATCACCTCAATGCCCAAGAAATATCTGAGCTCCCCCAAATCCTTCATCTCAAACTCCTATCTAAGCAAGATCTTTACATCAAATATCTCTGCATCATGGTCTCCCGTAATGATCAGGTCATCTACATAGATGACCTGATCTTTACATCAAATATCTCTGCATCATGGTCTCCCGTAATGATCAGGTCATCTACATAGATGACAACAAGCACAACCCCTCTATCACTGTGTCTCACATACAGCGAGAAATCTACATTGGCTACATGAAAGCCAATAGTGACAAGATATTCAGAAATCTTGTTAGACCATGCTCTTGGTGCTTATTTTAAGACATACAAGGGTTTCTTCAACCTACAAACATTCTCGAGGTGACTCACATCCTCATAACCAGGTGGCTGCAACATATACACCTCTTCCTACAAATCCCCATGCAAGAATGCATTCTTTACATCCATATGATGTAAAGACCATTGCTTTGACGCAGCCACTGCTATCACAACTCTCACTATTGCCATCTTGGCAACTGGGCTGAAAGTTTTCTCATAATCAATGCCATATGTCTGTGCATATCCTTTGGCTACCAATCTAGCCTTGTACCTGCTTATCCATCACTGTTATGTTTTACTTTGTACACCCACTTGCATCCAATGGCTTTCTTGCCTTCAGACAATTGCACTAAATCCCTGTCTCATTTCCATATAGTGCATCCATCTCCTCATCCTCCATATCTTTCTCCCAACACACATTTCCAACAGCCTCATCAATGCATGTGGGCTCTACAACCTGCACAACTTTTGCCATGTATGCATAGTGATGTGCCACATAACCATCATAGGTAAACCTCTGCACAGGATTCTTCACTCTCCCAGATCTTTGCAGCTTTGCATTTATAGCTTTCATAGCCTTCTTTACACCAGGTGTTCTCATAGCTGGTATCCCAAGGTCCTCATCAAGGCTCATCTTTGAGCCATTAGACTCTCCATCAACATGAGAATGTCCTGCAAAAATGTCAAGCATACTAAGGGGCTCAACCACTTTCTCTTTGCCTTTATATGATGTACTAATCACATTTGTAGGACTGGTATTATGATGTAGCCTGCCACTCCATGGTCTATCAACAACTGAACCACTAGATGAGGACTCTCCTGGTCCACTCAAAGACTGTGATTGTTGACTTGCATTCTGTGCAACCACATTTACACTCACATCAGCCCTAAAATAGCTTCTTTTTCAACAGCATACCAGCTGCTCATCTCATCAAAAACAACATCCTTGCTTACCATCAACTCACGTGTAGCAGGGTTATAACACATGTATCCCTTTTGCTCAAGGGAATACCCAATAAACACACATTTTTCAGCTTTTGGATCTAGCTTAGTTCTCAGCTCATCTGGCACATGCACATATGCAATGCATCCAAAGACTTTCAGATGAGACAAATCAGGTTTTTTGCCAGTAAACCTCTCCTCTAGAGTTACATCATGTATGGTTGCAGTGGGAGTCCTGTTCATGATGTAAACTACTGTTGAAACAGCCTCAGTCCAATAGCTATGCGGCATATTCTTCTCTCCCATCAATGCTCGCGCAATCTCAGCAATGTGCCTGTATTTTTGCTTAGCAACTCCATTTTGCTGCGGAGTGTATCTGCACTGCGAATACCATTCTTCTTTAAAAATTCAGAGAACTCATTAGAGAAGTACTCTCCCCCTCCATCTGACTTTAGGTACTTTACATATTTCCCTGTTTGCTTTTCAACCCATAACTCTGAAATTCTGAAAATGAGTGAACACCTCACCCTTCTCCTTCATGAAGTATACCCACACTTTCCTTGTGTGGTCATCAATAAATGTCACATAATACCTGCAGCCTCCCATAGACATGGTCTTCGTAGGACCCCATACATTTGAATGCACAACATCTAGTGCATATCTGCTCACATTTCTGTCACGTGGAAATACATGCTTTGTTTGCTTTCCAAATTGGCATGCTTCACATATTTTCTGCATACCTTCAACTTTAAACTTTGGCAGCCCTGTCACAATTCCTTTAGTCTGCATAGACTTCATTCTCTGCACATTCACATGTCCAATTCTCTTATGCCAAATGTCTGTGTCTGCAACAATTCCTGAACCATTTGCAAACATCATAGCACTCACTTCAGGCATGTTTACATTCAATGTAAACATTCTGCCCACTTTGTTGCCTTTTGCAACCAACCTGCACTTGTCTTTAAAGTCTTCAACATAACAACCATCAGGGTTAAACTGAACCTGCAAACCCTACTCAATCATCTAGCCAACTAAAACTAGATTCTTTGTTA
This sequence comes from Cibotium barometz, assembly GCF_041138505.1. NCBI lineage: Eukaryota > Viridiplantae > Streptophyta > Polypodiopsida > Cyatheales > Cibotiaceae > Cibotium > Cibotium barometz. Next base: position 40,290,189 of record NC_141088.1, read on the forward strand.
TGTTCAAAACATGAAGTACATCTGCAAGGTACTTCACTTTGCCATCTTGCATAGACAATGGCACATCTCTAACATGGGCAATTAGATGAGCAGTGTCATCCCCTGTTTCCACAAAACTTGGTCTTTCAAGGTTTTTCATCTCCTTGAACCACTCCCCTTGACTTGTCATGTGGTTTGAAGCACCTGAATCAATGTACCATACATCATCTTTATGTGCTGCTTCAACATTTTCAGACATGGCATTAACGACATGCTGCATAATAACAAACAACCTTTCATTATCCTCATTGTTTTTGCTCGAGGATACATAGTTGTTTTGCTGCAATTTTCCATTTTGCATGTCAGCTTGCTTCTTATAACAATCTTCCTGCACATGTCCAAGCTTACCACAATAAAAGCATCCACGTGTATCATTATACTACCTTTGCCAATTTCCACAACCTCTTTGACTCCCCGTGCCTCTGAATTGGCCTCTTCCACCTAGGTGTTGTTGTTGTTATGAATTCTAGGACTATTGTTGTTGCTGCTGCTGGCCATAATTCTGATTACCTATTCGGCCACCTCCTTGGCCACATCCTCCTCTACCTCGTCCTCTTCCTGAACTTGTGTAGAAGGCTTGTTGCTCTGAACTGTTTTTGTTTTGTGAAGACTGCTGGTCTTCACCCAAGCTCTTCTCTTCTATAATCAACATAGACACCAAATCTGTGAAATTGGAAATGTTTTTCCGAGTCTGAATAGACATCTTGAATGCCTTGTATTGTGGCCCGAGACCACGTAGACAAACTTCCACCTTATCATCATCATCTACTGAAACACCAATAGATGCAAGGGATTCCACAATACCCTTGATCTTCAATGCATAGTCATTCATAGACATACTCTTTTTCTCCACAGTATGAAGTTCATTCTTCAACTGTATCTTTCGTGCCTTGGTATTCGTTTTATAGAGTTTTACCAAGGTGTTCCACGCCTCCTTGGGGGACTTGGCATCTTGTATGTGCCCAATCATGGTGTCCTATATACTGATAGAGAGCCAATACATAACTTTTTTGGCTCCTTCGTTCCAATCCTTGAAGTCTTTCACATCTGCAGCAGTCGGATTGATCTTCGGTATCTCCGGTGCCTCTTCATGCTCACCTTCTATGTAGTCCCAATAACCCTTTCCCATCAGGAAATTCGTTAACCTAAACCTCCAAGCATGGAAGTTGTTCTTGTCAAGATTCTCAGCAACAATTTGGTTTATGCCATCATTTGACATCTTGCCAAACACACAACTTTACCAGAAACAGCACTCTGGTTTGTCCTTGCACAAACTACTGTATTTTCTACAGCGGTACTATACTACACTTAAATGTCACAGCCAGTGACCTCAATGTGTATACATACACCTAATGGCAACAACTATTGACCTCCTTGCAGCACACACAATGTCTGCACAACCAATCTGTCTTCCTATAGTTCTTAAAACAGAGTTTTGCATAGAATCGATGACTTACCCGCAGTGCTCGAAATCGCCTGCTTTCTGAAAAACGGAGGTCCTAACGCACCCAAAACGCGTTTTCAACTTGAAAAATGACGTCCAATAGGACAATATAGTTTCCCTAAAGCTTTACTCCCATGAAGAAAGCTCCTCAATCAGAGATCGTTTGCCGGTGCCTCCCGTAGAGCTCCCGACAAGGGTATAGTCGTCGCCAACACAAATAGGGAAGAGTAGATGAAGCTCTTACCCTCGTACCGCTTCCTGTGCTTCTCTTGCTTGCAGCTTAGCCCTTAGCATGAACCAAGCTCTGATACCAGGAAAAGATGTAGGGGAGAAGAGAGCTTGAGCTCTTGCAACACACACACACTCACAAAACCCTAAAAGAGAACACACAAGGTGAGAGGCTGAAAATCTTCTTCTTCTTCACACAACACTCAACACACCATATACAAAGATAAGAGTACACCCAATATGAAAGTTACTCAACCAAATACATACTAGGGTTCTCTATAGTGTGAACCCAACTAAATGAGCTGGTGCTATAACTATGCAAGTCTCTAGAACGGCTGTCACACAGCCTGTCATCCCATTGGCCGCATATCACCCATGATCTCACCAACCATGCCAGATGAGCTCGATATCTCAACACCGATGATAGTGACAAAACCTAGAGTAACTAGGTTAGCACTTATTATTATTTATCAAGATGTATCTTCGTGACTGAACCCAACATAGCATAGCTAGCACTTATACCTTATGCTTTGTGTTGTTCATGATTTATTTAGATGTATCTTGGTACTTTATGCTTTGTACTTTGTTAATCCATGATATATTGAGATGGTTCTTTGTACTTATGTGTATGATTTGTTGATCATGATATATTGAGATGGTTCTTTGTACTTCTATGCATGCTTTGTTTTAAGACATTTATGAATTTGTAATTTATTTCCAAAAGTTTTCAATTAAGCTTTTCTCTCTTCATCTTTCTCTCTCTCTCCCCCCCCTCTCATCACTGCCCAACGGTCATCTCACCATTGGAAGCCCTTGTACCATAGAAAGAGTGCAGGAAATAACCAAGGTCATGGGGATTTTCCCACTTGGGAGCATAAAACAGCTCAACCAAGAAGCTAGTCTTCCATAACCTAGCTCACAATTTCATGGGCAAGGTGTGCCACTCACCTCATGTACTTGTGCTTGGATTCTCGTATAGCCACACTAGGAGACGATGTTACTGCATAGCCACACTCCAAAGCTCGAGGGGTGCACTACTAAGGAAACCTATGTATCACGTACGTTCAAGGGGTATTTAAAAAACCCCCCACGTGTGAATTTTTCACGAGTAAAATGACCCCTTTTTCTTTATGGAATTATGGGTTTTTTTCAAAATTGATTTAAAAACCCCTTCTGTAAATGCATTTCTATAAATTTACCTTAAAATTTTGAATTAAAAAACCCCTTCATTTGAACTCACATGGTATACTTACATATTTTTAGGTGAACCCCCCCAAGCTCCAAAGTTCCACTCCAACACTGCTATCGCACACCAAAGGAAGCTCAACCCTCCTCTCACTCAATCTCTCTCTCACACACACACAGACACAATGAGCATATAATATCTCTAATTGAATTAGGCAAGAGACACAAGGGAGCAAGAGAGTAGAGAAGAAGAGAGTAGACAATCTCTCTCTCTCTCACACACAGACACAATGAGCATATAATATCTCTAATTGAATTAGGCAAGAGACACAAGGGAGCAAGAGAGTAGACAAGAAGAGAACTCTATTAGTTACATAAGAGAATGAATGGTGATAATATAAATTGACCCTTATCTTGGCCTCCTAGCCTTCACACCTTGGCCCGCCATACTTAAAATATAGGTCCATGGCTTTCCAAGGCTGCCTAGGCTTGTGCAAACACTTAATCTAAGCATGTAATCTCCATAATTAATCTAAGCATGCAATCTCCATAATTAATCTCATGGCATGCCTTTCATAGACAAGCGGCGATCATAAATATACAATATTCGCATTTTTTATGTTAGCGACCAAATGAAATGACGGTTGCCAATGGATGGCATCAATGATGGAGAGGTGTCCAATGAGGGTTAACATATCCTCCTACTTGATGTAGATTCCATCCTCGGAATATGTTGGTGAAGACGAGCTGACTCTGCTGATAGGAAGGTGATGATAGTCAAAGACTGAAGGTGATGATAGTCGAAGACTGAAGGTGATGATAGTCGAAGACTAAGTGTTGGATACCTGCGTGAAAAACAAATCAACCATTAAAGAGTTCTTTACAAGTAATAAGATAAAACATGGTTATGCATGCATGTTGTTTTTTCTTTTTCTTTTTAATGACTTGGAAAACTTCAAGTTGTGCTACAAACATGAAAGATAAAGCCAATTTACTTAAAGGTTAGTAAAATAAGCCTATCTATACCTAAACTAGTCTTAGTCATATGCCTGCGATTATGGTTCAGTCTCAAGTTACATAGACTCTAGTGAACAACACTAAGTCAAAAGGGTTTTTTTTGGGGGGGTGTATTAGTTATATTATAAGGGATAAGGCACCAACCCGTGGAGACCAAGGAAATGGTCAAGAGACCTCCACCAAGAGTATCCAAGGACCACCAGGATTCTCCTAAGATGGCGATGGTTAGCCTCTCTTTTATTAGTTTTTCACAACACGAGGTCCTATCCCATAAGAATCAAGGCATCGGTCTCAAGGTACCATCACTTAGTAACCTAGAGTCCTACCTAAAGAGAATGTGGGGGAGAGGGAGAGCTTCAAACCCTATCAAGCAAACATGTACATACACCCAATGTCAACAATACATATGCAAACACTATATGAACTCCCAAAATGCACTGTTTCACTACAATATTAATCAGATTTTGACAAAAGATAGTTCTCAACCAAAACTTCTTGAAACTACCAAAAATACCTTACAGTGATAGAACGGGGACCGAGACACACCCAAAATGCAATTCTACTCGCAAAACTGCAGTACAAAAATACTATGTACCACACATGCACCTCCAAGCCCGCGAGGAAATCTCCTCAATCAGAGATGTGTAGCTCTCGGAGCTACCGAGGGGTGTTATACCTGAACCAAGAAGAGAAAGAGATGATGATGCTCTTACACGTGTGGTACTGCTTCCTTGCTTGCTTGTTCTTGCCTCTTTCTTGCCTCCTTAGCTCTCACACAAACCGAAGCTCTAATACCATAAAGAGAATGTGGGGGAGAGAGAGAGCTTGAGTTCCTTGCAAGAAAAACACACACACACACAAGAGAGTACCAAACACAAGAGAGAGATGGATGGTTAAATTTTCTCCTATCTTCTTCTCTTCTCTACAACCATATAACTAAAAGATAAGAGTACATACATAAAGGGAAATTATTCTTCTACAACAACATACAAAGTGGCTGGTCTATAGTGTGAACCTAACTATATGAGATGGCGCTATAACTATGCCATAACTCTAGTACTCCAAAGTGACTGTCACACAGCCTGTCATCCATTGGCGACATATCAATGATAATCTCACCAACCATACCAATGGCATAAGTGCGGAAGCTATCATCCAGGCGGGTCATCAAAATCCACCGTAGCACTAGTTGAGCTCAATATCTCAACATAAGTGACTACCTATTCCTTAACCTATCCACGACTGCTCCTATCCCAGTTACAAACACCCATTCCTCTTAGAGTGAATGCTTGTTCCCCAATCTACCCACCACAACCATACCTAGTTTATAGAAGAATGTATGTTTCTCTCTAAGTGAATGCTTGTTCCTAAACCAACTCCATGATTGGACTTGAACGTATTTTTGATGTGATGAATACTCGCTGCTCTTGCTAAGCCATGCCGCAACTCCAAAGGAACGGCCATTCCTCTATGAATGTATAACTGTTCCAAATCTCCCTGTTCTAAATCGTGATTTTTCATCTCCACGTAACACAATCATGCACCTACACTTAGGGAGACTGGTGTGAAATAATCCATTATTTGATGATATTGAACCCTCCTACATGTAATCTCTTTGACCCATTGGTTGTTCAACACCGCATGGAGCCATATAGTATTGGTCTTTGATAGCACCAGTGAGAGTGAAGAGCACTTGAGCACCAGTGAGAGTGAAGAGCACTTAAGCACCAGTGAGAGTGAAGAGCACAAGACAAACCACCCCAGACTTAGAGCCTAGTAGATCGATCATCTAGTGCTGCATGGATAGATTATCGACCCTGAGAGAAAGCACTAGGATCCCCTACACAGTCACAAAGGAGCGTTGCCTTTAGGCTAAGAAACGTTATCCTAGGGAACATGTAGTCAGAAGAACTTCATTCCCAAGAAACAAGCATGGACCACCAACCAAAGAGAACCATCACACCCAATAGACCCAAGACCGGACATAGGGCTAGGTCCAGATAATCTAGTCCAACATGATCCAATAGTTTGGGGAGCTATACCGATTACCATATCAGTGTATTCGTTTCAAGAACCTAGATTAGAACTAGGCCTAGGTGGAGAACTAGGTAACCCCAACCCACTAGAAACTTCAATTCAAGGAGACGGACTCCACCGAGAGCACCCTAGCCAACAAACAACACCCATGTACAGTAATTATCCACCTCGAGGGGTATATCCCAAATACTATATAGATCCCTATGGAGATCACACTAGCTTCCCATTGGGACATGATTCATAGATGAGATATTATCCTCATTTCTTTGCTTTCCCACCTACCATACCTCCACCTGCACACCAGCTTTGGTTGCTATAGGGTTGACCCTTGAAATGTTGAGATTAGCAATGGAAATAGGGAGGGGGTAGCTTCATGGATTGTACCATGGCACCCATGTAGCCGATGCCAATGCAAAGACCAGAGAAGACCAAACCGGTCCACATGTCCAAACTTATTACCAAATTTAATCAATCAGGGGATCCTATTCCTCATTTGGAGATGTTTAATTGGATTTGTGAAGCATTTGGCCATGTGGAAGATCAAGTTAAGGTGAGTGTACTCTGGTCGAAGCTAAGTACAATAAACCTATTAAAGATAGAGATATTATAGAAAAAGATGCTACCTGGATTGTCTAACCCTAACTCGGATTATCTAGCAAAACACCTAGATTGTCCAGACATGACACAGAAGACATCATAAACACTCTAAAACTACAAAACACAGAGAATACATGAGATTGTTGTAAAAGATCAATTCTTCTTTCAGGATTCACGTACCCTTCATATATCCAGGTTGCATGCCAAACCGCTAGTAACTAACTACTAAGGTTGGTTCACACATATAATGCTAACATATTGTTATTAATAACTATTGATACTTTATGGATTTAACACCTGGCACATCCTGGTGGGTGGATTTGCAGAATCCAACCTGAACCCACACTTTTCCTTGATTACTATAACAAAAGGAATTAACTCGACCTTCACCTCATGCCCACATCAAAATAAAGCCATACTGAGTAACTGATGGAGAGCCTAGTGCAATACTAGAATCCAACCAATCCTCTCACATGGTTGTCTAGCAAATTGTATACAAAAAATCCTAATGGCTTATTAATCCTGAAGAGACAATGTGAAACGTCTACTTCTCCATATGCTCCAAAGGCATGTCCACTACATCATCAACATTTTTAGCAACAGTAGACACTTTGCAACTTCTCCTACACTTTCTAACTCATTTCTGCTACCATTCTTTGTAACTTCTCCTACACTTTCTGACTCATTTCTTCCTTCCATTCTCGAAACATTTTTCTAAATAATTTTTCTAAACAATTTATCCCACATCATCTGCTGTGAAACTGAAGCCAATTTCACTTTTAACTCTTCAATTAGATCCTTATGTTGGTTTTTCATGCACACCATCTCATTTTTCAGCTTTGCCACTACACTTTCTGCATCTCTAACTAGTTCCTTCAAACTCTTTAACTTAACCTGCTACTTAATCAAAACCTATTTTTTATACATAAACATCTTAATTGTTTCCCAAGATTTCAAATCATTTGCATACTGCACTTTTCCTCTCACCAAATTCTGATCCAATGTGTCAACATCAATAACATTAATCCCAATGCTTCCTTCTTTCTTACATTCCAAAATAGAACACTTACCCACTAAACTTGACTGATTAAATGCTACATCCAACTTCATTTTAGAAATTTTCAATACAGATCCCCTCTTCCCTTTTGATTGATCTACAGTTACATGCTTGACATCATGCACTATAGAAGTATAAAACTACTCATCTACTTTCTTAATATCTCCCAAAGATAGCACCTAAGTTTTAGCTTCATCCACTAAATACCCACAAGCAAGTAAATCCTGATAAACAATCATCGTATATATGCATCAAAATGCAAAATCTCATCCACATTATCTTCCACCCTACGTTTCTTATCCATTGAACCTGCTTGCTGCTTCCAAGCAGACAAATCGACTTCTTCCTGCATGAATGATTTGGCTTTATCAAACAAATCCATAAGCATCACTGAACATCTTGATGTCCCAATTGTTTTGTGCTTATCCTTTTGCCCAACCTCTTATATCAAACGATAATGAATAACTTCGGCCCAGTTTGTTTCACCTCCTTGCTTAGCATAAAATAGAAACCCATAATTTTCTCTGCCTATATAATCAATCTTCACAAGTAATAACACTCTTTCCAAATACCAGCGCATCTGCAATTTTTGGCACTCGGACAAATTCTTAAGAGAAAAATATCCCCTCGGGCCTACCAGTTCCCCATTGCTACAAAATGAAAGGGCTACCTAGTCTAAACCCTTTATAGATGGGGGTTTGTACAACAAGAGTTATGCAAAAAAAAAAGCCAATGCTAAAACTTCAAATGCTAGAAACCACCCTCCCCATAGAAGTGCATCTTCATACCTAGGAATTTTGAGAAACCTAATTTCCTTGCTGCCTGGCAATAATGGGGTTTCTTTTGTTGAGATATTCAAGCTCGATGTCAGTGTGAGCCAGCTATGCTATGTGCTGGCAGATTAGGTAGGAACATGTGTGAGACATAAATGACCGCGTGTCCAGCTGGTCATAGTGTGTGGACATTAGCTAGGGTTAGTAGAGTGTGGACACAACTCATTGTGTGTTGTGTGGATTATGGATTAGTGCATTATGCTTTGTGTGAGAGTGGACATGGCTTCCCTCTATGGTTAGGGTTTGGAATATACATTAGGGTTTGCTCCTGTGTGTGTGTCTCCTCCTCCTCTACCGATCTTTCAACATGGTATCAGAGCCTTGTGCTGTTTATTAGGGTTTATGAGTGAGTGAGTGAAGAGGGAAGAAGAAGCTGTGAAAAAGAAGCTGTGAAGCTGCCATTGGAGCTGTGAAGCTTGGAGCACACCGAATCTTATCAGATCTGAGAGCTTGGCCTACCGGGTAAGGTCTTCTAAACATCCTTGAGCGGATTGCAGGTGAAACAGGCAAAAGCAAAGCATTTTAGAGCAAATCAAAGCAAGGCAAAATTCTGGTTTTTGAAGCTTTCCATTAAAGCTTGGGGAACATTGATGTATGGTGAAAATACAAGTGATTCTGGCAAAAGACATATGCATTTGTCAAAGAGGGATGTATTAGCAAACCATGTGCAAGCCTTGAACAAATTTTGGAGCAATTTGGATGTATTTAATTGAGTGGAAAACTCTGGTTTTTGACCTCACACAAAATAGAGAGAAGACAGTCAAAAATTGATGCATTTGGAGCCTATTTTTGGTGAAAATCAAAGCATTGGTGGGTTGCACATGTACCCAAGTGTGTTTGGCACCTAAATACAACATCAAATAACACTTCAATCACTCCCAAACACCTCAATTACAGGCGGCGCAGCCAGACAGTAGGAAACAGGGCAGAAAACTGGTTTTTTCACTACGAGGAGGTCGATTTCTTACTTGGTGCTTGATATCTTCCACAATCTTCTTAGCAATTGGATGCTTTACATCTTGGAGAAGAGGGCTATGTGATTTTTTTGGCCAATGATGCTTAATTGAGCTGGGAATGAGCTGATTAAAACAGGCTGTCCACTGGTTGCAGAGAAACAGAGCATTTTAATCGAGCAATTAATCTTTGGTGTTTTACAATTGGACAAATTCCTCTTACATGGAGTTGATGGACACTACTGCTAAGCCAATGAATGCCTGGTTGCTCAATTTGGTGAAATATTGAAGGAATTAGAGCCAAATCATTACTGGTTTTTCTGGTTTTTCTGGTTTTTCCAAAAACAGAAAAAGGGGTTTTCAAAAATTGATAATTACACATGTCAAATGGAGTTGATACTCAACATTGAGGTTCATTAGGTGTGAATGCAAGTTGCCCATACTTGATTGCACCATTACATTGCGATCTGGAGCCTTGGAAGGCGTGTCAGTTCAGGGTATCCCGCACTGCGTGAGTCAGTTCATCTTGGATCATTACAGGTTGATTTTCTACATCAAATTTGGAGTTTGTTGGCTATCTTGGAGTATCTGGAACATTAATTGGAGAGTGGTTGAGCTGAGGAAGGCTCATTTACAGATTTGACGTGTGTGGAAGGTGTACGCATTGAGCAACATGTCGGATAATCCAGTTCAGATTGTTGGTGAAAAGCTGGATAGGAAGAACTTCCAGGCATGGAAGTACAGGATAAAGAGTTTCTTGAAAGGGAAAGGATTTTGGAATCTCATTACAGGTGCTGAGCCAGAGCCTGAGCTACCTCGGCAACCTACACAGCAGCAGCTTATTGCTCATAAGCAGTGGTCAGAGAGAGCATTCAAAGTGCTGCATTATTTGTCTATATGCATTTCTGATGCTATGCTCATACACATTCAGGATGCTGAGAATCCCAAAGATGCATGGGATACTTTGGTCAAGATGTTTGATACAGATACGAGTGCTCGCAAGTCTCAATTGCGACAGCAGATACACAATGTGAAAAGGAATAAAAGGAGTATACATGATTATGTGCAAGAAATCAAGAAGTTTGCAGATGCATTGGCCACAATAAATGCCCCCATGCCTGATGATGATTTGGTGGATATTACCTTGCGTGGTCTTGGCAAGGAATACAAATCCTTTCATACATCTATCTCCGTGAGTAGCACAGGTTTACCCGACTTCGATGAGTTGGTTTCCCTCTTGTTGGTTGAGGAAATCAAGCTCAGTGATTCATTTTTGGATGCATCTTCTAGCCATGATGATGGCAGAAATCAGGCTTTCTACTCGCAGAGAGGTTTTAGAGGCAGGGGGAGATTCGCATCACGTGGACGTGGTGGTAATGGTCGTGGATGGCAGGATAGACCTCCACAACAGAATTTTCAGCCTTCTTATGGTGCTCGAGGTGGTCGTGGTTATGCACCTCAAAGAGGTCGTGGTAACCCCCGTGGAAGAGGACGTTGGCAAGGCCAACAAAATTCTATGCAAGATGTGGAATGCCATTATTGTGGTAAATATGGTCATATGGCGAGAGATTGCTTTCGCAAACAGAATGATTTGAGAGGGGGAAGAGCACAACGTGGTGGTCATTATGGTGGAAACTATGCACAACATGGTGGCAACTATGCATCAAGTAGCAATGATGGAACTGCAAATCATTTGTTTGCCATGAAGCATATTGTGGGTTCTATGACAACAAATGCTGAGAATGATGATACATGGTATATGGACTCAGGAGCATCAAATCATATGACATGTCATGGAGAATGGTTTGAGCACATGAAGCCAATGGATGTCAAAGGCTATGTGGAAACAGGTGATGATACCCAGCATGTCATTACACATGTTGGAAGTGTACCATTGGTCATGCATAATGGTCAGACAAAGTCTATGTCAGATGTGCTGTATGTGCCTTCGATCACTAAAAGCTTGGCCTCAGTTGGTCAAATGGTAGAACAGGGATTACAGGTTCGCTTCAATGAGCATGGATGCTTCGTTGAAGACTTTAAACATGGATGTAGAGTGATTGCTAAAGGCAAGAAAGAAGGAAGACTGTTTAAGCTGGATGCTGGAATTCCTGAGCTGAAATCAGCCATGTTCTCAAAGAGCAGGAATGTGGTACATGACATTGATATGTGGCACAAGAGGATTGGCCATGTAAATATACAGAGATTAAAGAACATGCAAACAAGAGGCATTGTCAATGGATTGCCTAGGTTCAAATATGATGGACATATGCATGTTTGTGAAGCCTGTCAGTTTGGGAAGCAGGCAAGATTGAGATTTCCTAGAGAAGGAAATATGAGTAACAGGCCACTTGAGATAGTACACAGTGATGTATGGGGTCCTGCACAAAACCCATCTATCAAAGGCAGTCTATACTATGTTACATTCATTGATGACTTTAGCAGGATGACATGGATATACTTTCTCAGGGAGAAGAGTGAAGTATTGGAAAAATTCATGGATTTCAAAGCTTTTGTAGAAAAGCAGTATGGCTGTTGGATTAAATGTCTGAGGACAGATGGAGGTGGTGAATACACCTCAAAAGCTTTTGAACATTTCTTAAGGAAGCATGGGATAAGGAGACAATTGACATGCAGGTATACACCTCAGCAGAATGGTGTGGCTGAGAGAAAGAATAGAGTTATATGTGAAGTGGCAAGGGCAATGCTTAATGAAAAGAGCATGCCAGATTACTATTGGGCAGAAGCATGTGCTACTGCAGTATACATATTGAACAAAACACCTACAGCAGCCATTCATGGAAGCACGCCAGAGATGCGGCTCACAGGTTACAGGCCAGACATTGGACATCTTAAAGTTTTTGGATGCATAGCCTATGTGCATGTGCCTGATGAAAGAAGAAGGAAATTGGATCCTAAAGCAGAGAAATGTGTATTTGTGGGATATGCACAGGATCGAAAAGCCTACAAGTGTTATAATCCACAAACTAGACAAGTGGTCATCTCACGTGATGTGGTGTTTGATGAGCTTGCTAGTTGGTATAAGGCAAAAGATGAAGGTGTTATTGAGTCACTGGAAGCAGATGTGCCTGTGAACTTGCCATCACAAGCAAGTTCTAGTTCTACTACTATGTCTGGGCCAGCAGCAGAAGCTGAGAGTAGCAGTGTACGTCCATGGTCAGGACGTTTGAGGCATGAAAGTGTAAGCACTGGGAGTAGTGCTATGGACAAAGGCAAAAAGAAAGTCGAAGGAATTGGAATCACAGGATATGAGTCATCCAGTTCTGAAAGTTTGGATGAGGAGCTTGGCATACCTATTTTACGCACACCTGGTGCTAGACAGGACAGATATGTGCCACCACATGCTAGAGTCACAGGTGTACAGAGTGACCCGCATGCATTGCGGAGATCCCAGAGGGTCAGATATCCTGTTGACAGGTTGACATACAGAGATTTTGCTATGCACTATGCATATATGACATCTATGGTGAAGCATGTGGAACCTACATGCTATATAGAGGCTGTTGGAGAGCATGTATGGAAAAAAGCAATGGATGTAGAGATGGACGCATTGGTCCATAATGATACATGGGACTTGGTTGCACTACCAAAGGACAAGAATGTGATTGGATGTAAATGGGTTTACAAAGTGAAGTGCAAATCTGATGGTTCTATTGAAAGACATAAGGCAAGATTGGTAGCAAAGGGTTATGCACAGACCCATGGATTGGATTATGATGAGACGTTCAGCCCAGTGGCTAAGATGGGCACAGTGAGAGCAGTCATTGCTATGGCTGCAGCTAATGGCTGGGAAATGCATCAGATGGATGTTAAGAATGCATTTTTGAATGGAGATCTACAAGAGGAAGTATACATGGCACAGCCAGAAGGGTATGTACACCCTAGATATCCCACTCACGTATGCAGGTTGAAAAAGGCATTGTATGGTCTGAAGCAAGCACCACGTGCTTGGAGTGATAAGATGAGCAGATATCTTATCTCACTTGGTTTTCAGACTTCTACAGCAGATTCTTCACTCTATGTGAAGAAGACACAGCATGGGATTGTTTTACTAGTCATCTATGTGGATGACTTGATTATTACAGGTGATCATAGTGCAGATGTGATGCATGTCAAGAAAGCTTTGAGTGGGCAATTTGACATGAAAGATCTTGGTGAGTTGAGATACTTCCTTGGCATTGAAGTGGTGAAAGATCATGCAGGTACTTGGTTAGTACAGCGCCAATATGCCTTGGATATGTTGGCAAAGTATGGCATGACAGGGTGTAAGCCTATGAGTACACCATTGGAGCAAAATGTGAAGTTGCGGGCTGATTATGGCGAGGAATTGGATGATCCTTCCATGTACAGGAAGATGGTTGGTAGTCTCATATATATGACTATCACACGCCCGGATTTGAGTTATGCCGTGGGGCTAGTCAGCTAGTTTATGCAAAGCCCCAGGAAACCACATTTGGATGCAGTGAGACGCATCATGAGATATGTGAAAACCACAGCACATTATGGTTTATTCTATGAGAGTGGTAAAAGCTTGGACATACATGGCTACACAGATGCTGATTGGGCAGGTAGCGCATATGACAGGAGGTCTACTAGTGGATATGCTTTTACACTTGGCAGTGCTGTGGTGAGTTGGAGTAGCAAAAAGCAACCTACAGTTGCTTTATGCAGTACAGAGGTTGAGTACAGAGGTGCAGCCATTGCTACTTATGAGGCTATATGGTTAAAGAGTCTCTTGGCAGATTTATATGAGCCTCTTGATGGGAAAGTTGTCATACATTGTGACAACATGAGCAGTATGCAGTTGGCAAAGAATCCAGTATTTCATGCGAGGACCAAACACATAGAGGTCCATTATCACTTTGTCAGAGAAAAGGTGCTGGATGGTACAGTTGATCTTCACTATGTGAAGACTGATGAGCAGGTGGCTGATATCTTCACGAAGCCACTTAGCAGGGAGAAGTTTGAGTACTTCCGGACTATGTTGGGAGTACATGGGATGAGCTTGAGGGGGAGTGTTGAGAGTCTTGATATCCCAAGCTCATCTACATCTTCATCGGCAGTACATCATGAGCTTGAGAGGGGCTGTTGAGATATTCAAGCTCGATGTCAGTGTGAGCCAGCTATGCTATGTGCTGGCAGATTAGGTAGGAACATGTGTGAGACATAAATGACTGCGTGTCCAGCTGGTCATAGTGTGTGGACATTAGCTAGGGTTAGTAGAGTGTGGACACAACTCATTGTGTGTTGTGTGGATTATGGATTAGTGCATTATGCTGTGTGAGAGTGGACATGGCTTCCCTCTATGGTTAGGGTTTGGAATATACATTAGGGTTTGCTCCTGTGTGTGTGTCTCCTCCTCCTCTACCGATCTTTCAACATCTTTCTCACTTGAGGTTTGATTTTTTTAAAATTTTGGTTTAATCTGGTTGGGATATGTGGTGCTTGATTCACATGAATATGCCATGCATCTTTGCTTAGCAAAATAAACTTGTGACCACCCAAGATGATGTGTGGACACACTAAAAGGAAAGGGAATAATGTCCTTTATACACTAGGAATTGTACAAGGCTTGATATTACTCGAACTTCTTATCTGCATACTACTTCTGTCTATCCTGGGCAGCTTTTATATCTTTGGGAATTGAAGACCATATCTGCTTCTTCGAATTCTCTGTGTGTCCTCTTCTTATCTGCATAACTTCTTGTACTTCCCAAGAGATAGAGAACTTCTTTTAGGGTGTACTCGAATGAAGACCATATCTGCTTCTTCGAATTCTCTGTCTGTCCTCTTCTTATCTGCATACTGCTTCTGTCTATCCTGGGCAGCTTTTATATCTTTGCGAATTGACTGCATCTGCTGCTCCATGTCATCAAGCATCTATCTAGACATCTCGACCCTAATCAATGGGTCAGACCAAGTTAATGGAGTTTAGCAAATACTTTTAAATCCAGAAGTTGTCTATCAAGATTTTCCCTAATTATCTTGTCTGGACTATCACATCATTTTGCCTCTGTGTATTGGATAGAGCAACCGTAGGCTACTTCTTGCTGCTCCAAGTCACAGCAACACTCCCCAAAGAAAACATGAAGCCACTGGTAGATCTTCTATCTGAGATATTACCAGCCCAATCAGCATCTGTGTACCCATGTACACATATCTCTGTCCCAGTCTCATAGAATAGTCCACAATGCAAAGTAGACATCACATACCTCAGTATGCGTCTCAATGCATCCAAATGCGGTTTCTGTGGAACCTACATAAACTGACTCACCAACTCAACAGCATAGCTCAAATCTGGTCTGGTGATCGTCATATAAATCAAGCTTCCTACTATGCGCCTATACATAGTAGGATCCTCCAAAATCTCTCCTGAATCTGCACTCAACTTGCCATTCTGATCCAATGGCATGGAAATAGGCTTACAACCTGTCATACCATACTTGGACAACATGTCCAAGCCATACTGTCTCTGCAGTAATCCAATACCATGTGGTGACCTAATCACCTCAATGCCCAAGAAATATCTGAGCTCCCCCAGATCCTTCATCTCAAACTTCTGTTTAAGCAAGATCTTTACATCAAAGATCTCTGCATCATGGTCCCCCGTAATATTCAAGTCATCTACATAGATGACAACAAGCACAACCCCTCTATCACCATGTCTCACATACAGCGAGAAATTTGCATTGGCTACATGAAAGCCAATAGTGACAAGATATTCAGAAATCTTGTCAGACCATGCTCTTGGTGCTTGTTTTAAGCCATACAAGGCTTTCTTCAACCTGCAAACATGCTCGGGGTTACTCACATCCTCATAACTAGGTGGCTGCAACATATACACCTCTTCTTGCAAATCCCCATGCAAGAATGCATTCTTTACATCCATCTGATGTAAAGACCATTGTTTTGACGCAGCCACTGCTATCACAAATCTCACTGTTGCCATCTTGGCAATTGGGTTGAAAGTTTCCTCATAATCAATGCCATATGTCTGCACATACCCTTTGGCTACCAATCTAGCCTTATACATGTTTATGCTTCCATCACTGTTATGTTTTACTTTGTACACACACTTGCATCCAATGGCTTCCATCACTGTTATGTTTTACTTTGTACACCCACTTGCATCCAATGGCTTCCATCACTGTTATGTTTTACTTTGTACACCCACTTACATCCAATGGCTTTCTTACCTTTAAGCAATTGCGCTAAATCCCAAGTTTCATTTCCATATAGTGCATCCATCTCCTCATCCATAGCTTTCTGCCAACACACATTTCCAACAGCCTCATCAATGCATGTGGGCTCTACAACCTGCACAACCTTTGCCATATATGCATAGTGATGTGCCACATAACCATTGCCCTGCAGAAATGTCAGGCATACCAAGGGGCTCAACCACTTTCTCTTTTCCTTTACGTGATGTCCTAATCACATTTGCAGGACTGGTATTATGACGCAGCCTGCCACTCCATGGTCTATCAACAGACCCACTAGATGAGGACTCTCCTGGTCCACTCAGAGACTGTGATTGCTGACCTGCATTCTGTGCAACCACACTTCCACTCACATCAGCCCCAACAGCTTCTTTTTCAGCAGTATACCAGCTGCTCATCTCATCAAAGACAACATCCCTGCTTACCCTCAACTCACGTGTAGTAGGGTTATAACACCTGTATCCCTTTTGCTCAAGGGAATATCCAATAAGCACACATTTTTCAGCTTTTGGATCCAGCTTAGTTCTCAGCTCATCTGGCACATGCACATATGCAATGCATCCAAAAACTTTCAGATGAGACAAATCAGGTTTTCTACCAGTAAACCTCTCCTCTGGAGCTACATCATGTATGGCTGCACAGGTATGGCTGCAGTTGGAGTCCTTTTCATGATGTATACTGCTATAGAAATAGCCTCAGCCCAATAGCTATGCGGCATATTCTTCTATTCCATCAATGCTCGCGCAATCTCAGTAATGTGCCTGTATTTCCGCTCAACAACTCCATTTTGCTGCGGAGTGTATCTGCATGTAAACTATCTCCGAATACCATTCTTCTTCAAAAATTCGGAGAACTCATTGGAGAAGTACTCTCCCACTCCATCTGACCTTAGGCACTTTATATATTTCCCTGTTTGCTTTTCAACCAAAACTCTCAAATTCTGAAAGTGAGTGAACACCTCACTCTTCTCCTTCATGAAATATACCCACACTTTCCTTGTGTGGTCATCAATGAATATCACATAATACCTGCAGCCTCCCATAGACATGGTCTTCGTAGGACCCCATACATCTGAATGCACAACATCTAGTGCATTTCTGCTCACATATCTGTTACGTGGAAATACATGCTTTGTTTGCTTTCCAAATTGGCATGCTTCACATATTCTCTGCATACCTTCCACTTTAAATTTTGGCAGCCCTGTCACAATTCCTTTAGTCTGCATAGACTTCATTCTCTGCACATTCACATGTCCAATTCTTTTATGCCAAATGTCTGTGTCTGCAACAATTCTTAAACCATTTGCAAACATCGCAGCACTCATTTCAGGCATGTCTACATTCAACATAAATATTCTACCCACTCTGTTGCCTTTTGCAACCAATGTGCACTTGTCTTTAAAGTCTTCAACATAACAACCATCACAGGGTTAAACCGAACTTGCAAACCCTACTCAATCATTTGGCCAACTGAAACCAGATTCTTTGTTATATTCGGAACGTGAAGTACATCTGCAAGGTACTTCACTTTGCCATCCTGCATAGACAATGGCACATCTCCAACATGGGCAATTGGATGAGCAGTGTCATCCCCTGTTTCCACAAAACCTGGTCGTTCAAGGTTTTTCATCTCCTTGAACCACTCCCCACCATGACTTGTCATGTGGTTCGAAGCACCTGAATCCACATACCATACATCATCTTTTTGTGCTGCTTCAACATTTTCAGACATGGCATTCACGACATGCTGCATAACAAACAACCTTTTATTATCCTCATTGTTTCTGCTTGAGGATGCATAGTTGTTCTACTGCACTTTCCCATTTTGCATGTCATCCTACTTCTTATAACATTTTGCCTGCACAATTCTACCTGCACATGTCCAGAGTTACCACACTAAAAGCATTCACGTGCATCATTATATTGCCTTTGCCAATTTCCACGTCCTCTTTGACTCCCCCTGCCTCTGAATTTGCCTCTTCCACCTCGGTGTTATTGATGTTGTTGTGTTTTTTGGGACTGTTGTTGTTGCTGATGCTGGCCATAATTCTGATTACCTGTTCGGCCACCTCCTTGATCGCGTCCACGGCCTCCTCTACCGCGTCCTCTACCTGAACTTGTGTAGAAGGCCTGTTGCTCTGAACTGTTTTTGTTTTGTGAAGACTGTTGGTCTTCACCTAAGCTCTTCTCTTCTATAATCAGCATAGACACCAAATCTGTAAAGTTGGGAATGTTTTTTCGAGTCTGAATAGACGTCTTGAACGCCTTGTATTGTGGCCCGAGACCACGTAGACAGACTTCCACCTTATCATCATCATCTACTGACACACCAATAGATGCAAGGGATTCCACAATACCCTTTATCTTCAATGCATAGTCATTCACAGACATGCTCTTTTTCTCCACAGTATGAAGTTCATTCTTCAACTGTATCTTACGTGCCTTAGTATTTGTTTCATAGAGTTTTACCAAGGTGTCCCATGCCTCCTTGGGGGACTTGGCATCTTGAATGTGCCTAATCATGGTGTCCTGTATACTAATGGAGAGCCAATACATAACTTTCCTGGCTCCTTGGTTCCAGTCTTTAAACTCTTTCACATTTGCAACAGTCGGATTTATGTCCGGTATCTCCGGTGCCTCTTCATGCTCACCTTCTATGTAGTCCCAATAGCCCTTTCCCATCAAGAAATTCGTCAACCTGAACCTCCAAGCATGGAAGTTGTTTTTATCAAGCTTCTCAACCACAATCTGGGTTATGCCATCATTTGACATCTTGCCAGACACACAATTTTACCAGAAACAGCACTCTGGTTTATCTTGCACAAACTGCTATATTTCTCGCAGTGGTACTGTAGTACTCTCAAATGTCATAACCAGTGACCTCAATGTGCATACATACACCCAATAGCAATTGTTGACCTCTTTGCAGCACCCACAGTGTCTGCACAGCCAATCTGTCTTCCTGCAGTTCTAAAAACAGATTTCTGCAGAGAATCGATGACTTACTCGCAGCGCTCGAAATCTCCTGCTCTCTGAAAAACGGAGGTCCAAATGCGCCCGAAACACGTTTTCGGCCCAGAAAATTACTGTCCAATAGGACAATATAGTTTCCCTATAGCTTTACTCCTGCGAAGCAAGCTCCTCAATCAGAGATCGTTTGCCGGTGCCTCCCGTAGAGCTCCCGACAAGGGTGTAGTCACCAACACAAATAGGGAAGAGTAGTTGAGGCTCTTACCCTCGTATCGCTTCCTGTGGTTCTCTTGCTTGCAGCTCAGCCCTTAGCATGAACCAGGCTCTGATACCATGAAAAGATGCAAGGGGGAAGAGAGCTTGAGCTCTTGCAAGCACACACACACTCACAAAACCCTAATAAAGAACACATAAGGTGAGAGGCTGAAAATCTTCTTCTTCTTCACTCAACACTCAACACACAATATACAAAGATAAGAGTACACATAATATGAAAGGTACTCAACACTCAACACACAATATACAAAGATAAGAGTACACATAATATGAAAGGTACTCAACACTCAACACACATAAGGTGAGAGGCTGAAAATCTTCTTCTTCTTCTTCTTCTTCTTCACTCAACACTCAACACACAATATACAAAGATAAGAGTACACATAATATGAAAGGTACTCAACCAATACATACGAGGGTTCTCTATAGTGTGAACCCAGCTAAATGAGCTGGCGCTATATCTATGCCAGTCTCTAGAATGGGTGTCACACAGCCTGTCATCCCACTGGCCGCATATCACCCATGATCTCACCAACCATGCCAGTGGTGTAAGTGTGGGGCCTATCCCCCATCAGTGTCCACCACCTCACTAGACGAGCTCAATATCTCAACACTTTCTATGCTCTTAAACTAATTACACATGCAAACCATTAGTCTTAGAACTCTCTAATCCCTCTCTAATCTTGCCTGCAACCTTCTAATCTCTTTCTAATCTTTGTTGTAAGCTTGTAATCTCTCTTCAATCCTCTTGTGTGTCTTTAATCTCTCCTTAATCTTGCAGCAAGTTTCAAACCCTCTTGCAAGCTTCCATATCTCTACTAATCTTGCTATAACCTCTATAATCCCTCTCTAATCTTGTGTGCAACCTTCTAATCTTTTTTGTGAGCTCATAATCTCTCTCGAATCCTCTTGTGTGTCTTTAATCTCTCCTTAATCTTGCAGCAAGTTTTTAAACCTCTTGTAAGGCTCCATATCTTTACTAATCTTGCTATAACCTCTTTAATCCCTCTCTAACCACTTGTAAATCTTGTTGCAAGGTTTAATGGCTCTCTAAGCTCTTGTCTAATCCTCTAGTAGTCTTCTGACCTCCCTATTCCTCCTCTAATCCTACTTAAGTCACTTTATTCTCTTTTAAGCAAGTTCTCAGCCATGGAAACATCGAACAGGAGACCAAGTGATTCCATCTCTAAGTATGTTCTTAATAACTCTAGGAATGAGCAAGGTATTTGGGTTGGAGAGAGATTCAAGGTTAATGATTGGGTTTACTTACAGCCAAGCTTAAGAGGGCCACATAGAGTTAAAGCTTGTGGTGTTTTGGAACATCATTGGAAGAGGGAAGATTGCTAGCTTTCAAGACAACTCAAAATGAAGATATGGTGGCAGTGGTTCAACATGTCTACATGGCTTTAAACATTCATCTTCCTCCTCAAATGGCAAAAACCAAGTTTCCTTGTAATTGTAAGTATTTTGTCACTAATGTGGTTCTATTCAAATCATTTTGTTATGCCCTTGTTATTCACTTCTTTTTTTTTGGTGGTTTTGTGTATGCAGACATATTCCCATCAAGTTATATAGAGGAACAACCATTGAAGAGCATAACAGGGACCTTTAGTGCTTTCCATTCCACCATGGGTGAGGTTTTATTTCCCAACAAGAACCCTAGGACACTTCTTGGTAGTAGAATATTCTTTTTCACACACTCTTACATAGTTCCCTCTTACATAGGTCCCTTACGAGCTTCTACGCTACATCAACAAAATCGATGCAAGCTATCCTAAGAGATTGTGTAGGTACCAATAAACTATACAAGAAGATGGGCACTTCAAGGTGCTCTCCACTCAGGAGATGGCTGCCCTTGGTAAGGGAAACATCAGCACTAACTTTTTTCCATAGATCTCAATATCCATTCTCATGTTGAATGAACAAGACTTAGATGTTGAGGTTGCTGAAAGATCCCTGCCCCCACCGCGCATCAAATTCGGGAGTGCAAGCAGCCGAAGTAGCACTTCTTGCATAGGGTAGAGCCTCTCACTCGAGGCCTCGCCCCACAGATATCCGGACAAGAGACTAATCCCTCGCCCCATAGATATCCGGACAAGAGACTAATCCCTCGGTTCTTCCAAAATCGAACCGAAAAAAAACTTCCCTCGCCCATAAAGCACGGGCGATTCCTACAAGAAAATTTATTCTAACGTAGTCAAGAGCCTTAAATTTACCCATTGACATTCCGACCAAACCCACATGTCACATGGTTGGGTCAAGGGAGGAACTTGCACTTGGATCATAGAGACCAATGCTTTTTTCCTCATCAAGAGGCATAATTGTTGATTCTTTTCCATAGAACAAGGATTATCCGTGATTTTACCTCAACTATCGTAATATAATAGAATTGAGTTTTATTTTAGGGATCCATTAGTCCAGCCTAACCCCATCCAATCCCATGGGTTAGCCAACCGCCCCACCAACCACTGTATTGAGAGGATCCATTTAGAAATTTGGTTATGTTTTACCCCGGGTACCAAGGAAAAGAGTTCCCAGGCAAACTTCAAGATAGTCACACCACTTACACACCCAATATGAAATTGCACGTTTCACAAATTTAGCTGTCTTTAAAACAATCTTTTAATGAAACCATAGTATCACTGATCATAATCCTCCAAAATATCTAGCTTGAATTCTAATTTCCAATCATTCCTTTATCGGTGTACCTATGGCATCATTGGCAACAAGAACGCTCACCACCTGTTCACTCATGGGCCTTTTCAATAGTTCCTACCTCATAGTACCCAGGAATATAATCACATAAGCAAAATCCAGATGGACTCTCTGTTTTGAAGATCAGCAAGATCAACCAACATATCCATTGGCAACAAGAACGCTCACCACCTGTTCACTCATGGGCCTTTTCAATAGTTCCTACCTCATAGTACCCAGGAATATAATCACATAAGCAAAATCCAGATGGACTCTCTGTTTTGAAGATCAGCAAGATCAACCAACATATCCATATAAAAGAGCCATGGACTCATCCGTTGAGGACCATCAAGGCCAATCAACCAAATCCATGCCCGAGTTTAGAAAATAACTCTAACTCCTTGTTCCATTTTCTTCCCCGACGCACACGTGGGTATCTTCCAGCGACCCAGATCCCGAGCACCATATGGTCAGCACCCTCTAGGCTCCTTCGCAGGTCACCTAGCGCTCCACTCATAGGCCGCTTCCTTGGTCCCTCATCCACCGTACCAGAAGCTCACCATTTAAATTGAACTGAGGGTGGTCAAGACCTCGGTCAACCTTGCTATGCGAGACATCCTCCATTGACTCTCCGTCCACTGTTACAACTTTAGGTCTCCACGACCTCATTCACAAGATGGTCAAAATACTTCCCTAGCATTCTTAACGTAAAACAATCATTAAAAAAACAGGTTTCATAAATACATTTTCTAACAAACTCTCATCTTTCCACATTGCTCCACATCATTTCTCGTTATTCCACATTCTTCTATATCAATTCACATTGCTTATTCCACATCCAGTCGTATGTATTCCTATTGTCCTTCCTCCATTCTCATCCAATCACATCATATTACATCTTATCACATCTATCCACATCACGTCACATCACATCCATCTACATCACATCTCATCCATTCATATCTATCCAGATCCACATCACATCTATCCACGTCACAACATATCCACATCACATCTCATCCATTCATATCACATCACATCCATCTACATTCATTTAGATCCGCATCACATTTACATATCATCACATCACGTTCACATCTATTTACATCACATCTCATCCATTCATATCACCTCACATCCATCTACATTCATTCAAATCCACATCATATCCACATATCATCACATCACGTTCACATCTATTTACATTACATCTCATCCATTCATATTACATCACATCCATCTAGATTCATTCAGATCCACATATCATCACATCACGTTCACATCTATTTACATCACGTTCACATCTATTTACATCACATCTCATCCATTCATATCACATCACATCCATCTACATTCATTCAGATCCACATCACATCCACATATCATCACATCACGTTCACATCTATTTACATCACTTCACATCCATTCACATCTACCTAGATCCACATCTCATCACATCCATTCACATCACATCACATCCCATCCATTTACATCCCATCACATCGCATCCATTTACATCCCATCACATCCCACTCATATCTCATCACATTCACTTTTAGTACAGTTTCTCTACTTTCGATACTCATAGGACTTTTCTAAGTTTCTGCCAATTGCTTGACCTAGTTAAAGGTATTTTTTCTCGATCCCATTAAATCTAAGTATCAGAGTGTTGTTGAAGGTTTAAAAATAGAAAATAAACCTTATCAGAATTGAATCGTAAAAACTCAGAAAGAGCATTTACGTATTGTATTTTCATTCCTTAAGCTTCATTAATGAGAACTAATTCTAAACTTCTGTTTACTCATTACTTCTTCTTCAATCACTTCTAGTGTTACTGCCTTGGAAGTGGACGGCCGATCTAGGAACATCTCTCTTTGACTACCCCTATTCTGAGAGGCAGAGGTCTTGCATTACTTTGCACTGAAGCTGAGGATTGGCTAAAGGGTCTACCTCTGGGATTTCCCTTATTTTGACGGAAAGGAACCTGATTACTTTGGAAGGAAGGAGCTGGAGTCTGGAATCTTGGTCCCTGACTTCTCTGCCTCGAGAACCTTGATCCAAAAGGAGTTGCGCAATCCATACTGCGATGTCCAAATCCTTGACAGTTATAGCATTTCATTTCTTTGTTTAAGGGTGGATTTTCTGAAGTTGAATTCTAGGGGATTGAGTTCCAGGAAAAGGACCTTTCTTCTATTCTTGAACTTCCCATATCTGCGATTGACCTTGTTGTCTCTTAGGTGGTGGAAAGTTGGAATCACCTTTCGGAACTAGAAATCTTTTGAAAGATGATGGTGCTTCGGTGGGACCTTGACAACAAAGGCCTTGGCAAAATCCTTCGCCATACGTACGCCTTCAGCCATAAAAACTGGCTTGGCATTCTTCACGAGGGTGTTTAAGGGTTTGTTTATTCCCCGAATGAACCTGGCCATCACTATTCCTCATCCAGCAGTGTGGCAAGTACTTGAGGAGGAGAGCGAACGCTTGGTGATACACTTCAATAGTTGTGCTCCCCTAGGTTAACTCTAAGAATTCATTCATCTTGGTTTCCAGAAAGCCGGGAGGACATAATCTCTTCCTTAGGTAAATCTTGAGATCATTCCATGTCTAGGTGTTCCGATCCAGACGGTTTGTCTCACAGTGGTTTCTCCATGCCACTCTGGTTGTTTCTACTATCTTCAGCCTTGCAAGAGCCATTTTACTCTTCTCATTGTACCCAGTGACATCATTCCATGTCTAGGTGTTCCAATCCAGACGGTTTGTCTCACAGTGGTTTCTCCATGCCACTCTGGTTTTTTCTACTATCTTCAGCCTTGCAAGAGCCATCTTACTCTTCTCATTGTACCCAGTGACATCGATTCTTCTATTGCTTTGATCCACTTCTCCACAGCTTCGCCCTAGTTTTCCCCTTCACACTTGAAGGTCCAAGCTGCAATCTATGAAGAGTTTTTACGAACATCCAGGTTGAGCTCTTCCTCACCGAGTTGGGGGTTAACATTCCTAGCACGACGACCTCGATCCATGATCCTATCAATACGAAAATTCTTGTTAAGTCCCTTTTTTCCAAATTAACAAGATGCTCAGGTGAAAAGACCACTTTATTTATAATTCAAATCTGACTTTAGATCTAACTGATTCTGGGGTTCTTTATAGTTTGGTCAGCCCCCCATAGAATCTTGGGATAAAGGTCCCTTCTATAAGAAGAACATATAGAACTCATTACCAAAGAATAATTCATTCATATTCTTAATACAATAATGGTCCATCAGACCAAAAATTCCATCTCAACATTTCCCACGGAAATTTCAGTTTTGCAAGTTTTCAATTTGTCATTCCTTAATTAGATCCACTGGGTCAAAGGTCAAACAGCAACAATCTATCAGCACAATCCACTAATCTCATAGTGATCTGCTGAAGTCATAATCGTAACATCATCACTGGGATTCTCCCCATTCACCCTCATTGTGGCTTCGTTCAGCCAGAATTCAGAAATCATTATCTTTCAATCAGAATCCAAATCAATTGATCAATTCTCAACCAGAATTCTAAAATCATATCAACCAGCATTCGAATTCATCATCTAGATAGCATTCTTGCTTATCATTTCAAGGTCTTAGATTTACTCGTATATATTGCCAGTAAAGAGTTACAATTATATCCATTGTATATACGGGTAATCACAGTCCTTGGAACTATAAGGTAAATACCATCATGTCTAGGCCTCAAGCAAGTTAGGGATTCCACACAATTGCTGTACTTCCATCTGAAGACCCAATTTCCAATTTATGAATCTTCAAATTCTGAATATCAATTTGTACAAATTTCAACACATAATTATAATCTTTTACTGGTACTTCATAAAATTTTGACATTTCTTGCTTCTCAATTGATCCACTTTAGCCAATTTGCTCTGATACGAGCTGAAAGATCCCTGAATTCGAGGGTGCTAGCAGCGGAAGTAGCACTTCTTGCACAGGGCAGAGCCTCTGACTTGGGGCCTCGCCTAACGGATATCCGGACAAGAGACTAATCCCTCGATTCTTCCAAAACCGAACCCAGAAAAAACTTCCCTCGCCCATAAAGCATGGGCGATTCCTCGAGGAAATTTTATTCTAATGTAGTCAAGAGCCTTAAATTTACCTATTGACATTCCGACCAAACCCACAGGTCACATGGCCGAGTCAAGGGAGGAACTTGCACTTGGATCATAGAGACCAACACTTTTTTCCTCATCAAGAGGCAGAACCATTGATTCTTTTCCTCATCAAGAGGTAGAACCATTGATTCTTTTCCATAGAACAAGGATTATCCATGATTTTACTTTAACTATCGTAATATAAAAAATTTGAATCTTATTTTAGGGATCCATCAGTCCAGCAATCTCATGGGTTAGCCAACCGCCGCCCAACCACTGTATTGATAGGATCCATTTAGAAATTTAGTTATGTTTTTGCCCGGGTACCAAGGAAAAGAGTTCCCAGGCCCCCTAGCCGTCGCTTAAGGCAAACTTCAAGATAGTCACACCACTTACACACCCAATATGAAATTGCCTGTTTCACAGATTCAACTGTGTTTAAAACAATCTTTTAATGAAACCATAGTATCATTGATCATAATCTTCCAAAATATCTAGCTTGAATTCTAATTTCCAATCATTCCTCATCGGTGTACCTATGGCATCATTGGCAACCAAAATGCTCACCACCTATTCACTCAGGGGCCTTTTCAATAGTTCCTAGCTCATAGTACCCAGAAATATGGCATCATTGGCAACCAGAATGCTCACCACCTGTTCACTCAGGGGCCTTTTCAATAGTTCCTAGCTCATAGTACCCAGAAATATAATCACATAAGAAAAATCCTAATGGACTCTCCATTGAAGATCAGCAAGATCAACCAACAGATCCATAAAAAAGAGCCATGGACTCATCTGTTGAGGACCAGCACGGCCAATCAACCAGATTCATGCCCAAGTTCAAAAAACAACTCCAACTCTTTGTTCCATTTTCTTACCCGATGCACGTGTGGGTATCTTCAGTGATCCAGAGCCTGAGCACTGTATGGTCAGCACCCTCTAGACTCCTTCACAGGTCACCTAGCACTTCACTCATAGGCCGCTTGCTTGGTCCCTCATCCACCGTACCGGAAGCTCACCATTATCACTCCCATTCACATCCATTTAAATCACATCACATTCATTCACATCTCGTCACATCCATCCTCATCTTATCACATTCATTCACATCTCGTCACATCCATCCTCATCTTATCACATCTCGTCACATCCATCCTCATCTTATCACATCTCGTTCACATCCATCCACATCACATCACATTCATTCCATCCACATTACATCACATCCACATCTATCCATATCACATCTCATCACATTCATCCACATCCATCCATTCATTCACATCACATCTCAACCATTAACATCTCATCACATTCATTCCATCCACATTACATCACATCCACATCTATCCATATCACATCTCATCACATGCATCCACATCCATCCATTCATTCACATCACATCTCAACCATTAACATCTCATCACATTCATTCACATCCATCACATCCACTCACATCTCATCACATCCATTCACATCTCATCACTCTCATTCACATCCATTTACATCACATCACATTCATTCACATCTCGTCACATCCATCCATTCTCATCCATTTTCATCACATCACATCCATTCACATATCATCACATCTCATTCACATATCATCACATCTCATTCACATCCATCACATCACATTCACATATCATCACATCTCATTCACATCCATTACATCACATTCACATCTTATCACATCACATTTGCATCTTATCAAATCTCATCACATCGTATCCATTTACATCCCATCACATCCACTCACATCTCATCATATCCACTTTTAGTACAGTTTCTCTACTTATAATACTCATAGGACTTTTCTAAGTTTCTGCCAATTGCTTGACCTAGTTAAAGGTATTTTTTTTCCATCCCTGTAAATCTAAGTATCAGAGTGTTATTGAAAGTCTAAAAAGAGAAAATAAACCTTATCAGAATTGAATAGTAAAAACTCAAAAAGATCATTTACGTATTGTATTTTCATTCCTTAAGCTTCATTAATGAGAACTAATTCTAAACTTCCGTTTACTCATTGGTGAATCCTCGATCCTCCCAGGGATTCCAGATTCCCTTTTTTGAATAGGAATTATCCAAGTTTTCTCGATGGATATTTTCACATTCTTTCTCAAATTTCTCAATTAAGATATATTCAATATTCTTCTTTTTGAATAAAAGATTCATGGGAATTACAAAAATCAGTTCTACCCATATTTCTCAATAAAAATAATAATACTCAAAATTCCACTTTTGATAAATACTCATAATTTGAATTATGCCAAAAATTCCTCTTTTAACATTTAATTGTTTGGACCTCGAATATCATGGAAATTTCTCTTTTTGCATAAAAATAAATTTACCAAAAATTCCTCTTTTCTCTTAATTAAATATTTATGCATAATTACTAAAAACTTATTTCCCATGAATATGATGAAAATCATTCTTTTTGCATAGGATGTCTAATCTTAGAATATGGTAGGAAGTCCTCTTTTAGCATTATGCATAAAAATAAGATATGTATTATTTTCTGAAAAATTTACCATAGCTTTGCTATTACTCAAAATTCTCAATTTTTCCTAAAAGAATAAAAGCTTGTAATGAAAACATGATAGAAGTTCTTCGTTTATGCTTAAAATCAAACTATGTATTCAATCATAATTTTAACCATAACTATAAACATAATTATGATTATTCCACTAGATTAAGTTAATTTAGACATTCCTCTTTTTCCAATTTACTAGGATAATCTTTTTCTCATTTAGAATGAGTTAAAGTAATCTTTATTTACTCATAAACAATCTAAAAAGGATTAACCATTATTTTCACTAATCCAAAATCATGAAAATATCAATTCTTATCCTCTAGCTCATCAAGCCTAGAGTTTAGATTTGAATTAAGAGACTATCATTGAGAAGCATCCTTTTCCAAGAGATCTAGCCATAAAGATGGCTACTCTTTTAGAGAGAGAGATTTACTTAAAGAAGCATTATAATTAACTATAAAGATTAACTTAATGCTAATTAAACATTGAGAAACTTAGGGAAAGCTTGATTTGAATAAAAACTAGCATTTTGAAAGCTTCTCAAGCTTGAGAGGGATTGAGAAGAAGAAAGTCATTGAGATAATTTGAAAAAACCATATAAATCAATTTTAACTCCAAGTTTGGCTTGATTCTTTATTAGCCAGTGAATCCCCCAACCAATCAATTGGTCCACCAAGAGGAGAAGAGCAACTTCAAGATTTGTTGGAGAGAGAGGGAAGCTCCAAGCTCCCAAGAGAGAGGAAAATTTAAGGGATAATAGAAATATGATTATTTTAAGATAATACTGGCATGGTATAGCTCCAATATGCAAACACAAAGGAATGAGGGTCTATTTATAGGTGAGGGAGGCCACTAACCAAGTCCAACTAGGCTCTAGAATTTTCTAGCTTCAGTTTGACTCACTTTGGACAAGATTTGGACCAGTTTGGCTCCCTTTTTGATTTAATTTGATCCAGGACAGAGGAGAGATATAAATATCACATTTTTTTGAATTAAAAAACCCAACCACACATGTGAAAAAGGCACCTACCTCAAAGGTCCTCGTCTCCTTACCAAGGTGTCAAAAATGCATCATATCTCCAAAATATCTCATTTTTTTAGTAATATCTCTTAATCAACTCCTCATCCTATGTGAGCATTTACTCATTTTTGGGTATTTTCTTTTATTCTTTGGATTTATCTCATCCCAACACTTGGATTAATCCAATTGGCCCATTGGAACCTTAAATGGACCATAATCCAAACATTTTTGAAAATCTAGACCCTTAGGCTAAGGTCCCTTATACCATTTTCAATTAATTCCTAATGCACATTGGAAAGTTCATTTTGAACTTCTGTTTCAAGGGAATCCATTTCAAACACTAGGAGAATTTTTATATCCAAAGATATCTCAATTTTGAATTATCTCTCTCTAGGCCAAAACAAGTTAAAACAAGATCTTTCTTCTATTTCAGAGAGGGGAATGATTATAAGAATCGAAGGGGAGATTCTTACACTTTTACATCCTAAAAGTTGGAGAGGAATCTTACATCCTTCCCCACTTAAAAAATGCGAGATGTCCTCATCTCGCAGGTGGAGGATAATCTCTTTCATCTTCTTCTTCTTCAATCACTTCCAGCGTTACTGCCTTGGAAGTGAACGGCTGATCTAGAAACATCTCTCTTTGACTTCCCCTATTCTAAGGTAGAGGTCTTGCATTACTTTGCACTGAAGCTGAGGGTTGGCTAGAGGGTCTACCTCTGGGATTTCCCTGATTTTGACATAAAGGAACCTGATTACTCTTGAAGGAAGGAGCTGGAGTCTGGAATCGTGGTCCCTGACTTCCTTGCCCTGACAACCTTGATCCAAAAGGACTTGGGCAATCCATATTGTGATGTCCAAATCCTTGATAGTTATAGCATTTCACTTCTTTGTTCAAGGGTGGAACTTCTGAAATTGAATTCCAGGGGATTGAGTTCCGGGAAAAGAACCTTTCTTCTATTCTAGAACTTGCCATATTTGCAATTGACCTTGTTGTCTCTTAGGTGGTGGGGAAAGTTGGAATCACCTTCCAGAGCTAGAAATCTTTTGAAAGATGATGGTGCTAGCTTCGGCGGGACCTTGACAACAAAGGCCTTGGCGAAATCCTTTGCATTACGTATGGCTTCAGCCATAGAAACTGGCTTGGCATTCTTCACGAGGGTATTCTAGGGTTCGTTCATTCCCCGAATGAACCTGGCCACCATCAGCTGTTCCTCATCCAGTGGTTGGCGAGTACTTAAGGAGGAGAGCAAACGCTTAGTGATACACTTTAATAGTTCTGCTCCCTTGGGTTAACTCTAAGAATTCATTTATCTTAGTTTCCAAAAAGTCGGGAGGACATAATCTCTTTCTTAGGTAAATCTTGAGATCATTCCATGTCTAGGTGTTCCGATCCAGACGGTTTGTCTCACAGTGGTTTCTCCATGTCACTCTAGCTATTTCTATTATCTTCAGCCTTGCAAGAGCCATTTTACTCTTCTCATTGTACCCAGTGACATCAAAGTATTCTTCCATTGCTTCGATCCACTTCTCCACAGCTTTGCCCAAGTTTTCCCCTTCACCCTTGAAAGGTCCAAGCTGCAATCTATGAAGAGTTTTTACGAACATCCGGGTCGAGCTCTTCCTCATCGAGTTGGGGGTTAACATTCCCAACACGATGACCTCGATCGAGTTGGGGGTTAACATTCCCAACACGATGACCTCGATCCATGATCCTATTAATATGAAAATTCTTGTTAAGTCTCTTTTTTCTAAATTAACCAAGACGCTCAGTTGAAAAGACCACTTTATTTATAATTCAAATCTAACTTTAGATCTAACTGATTCTGGGGTTCTTTATAGTTTGGTCAGCCTCCCACAGAATCTTGGGATAAAGATCCCTTCTACAAGAAGAACATATCGAACTCATTACCAGAGAATAATTCATTCATATTATTAATACAATAATGGTCCATCAGACCGAAAATTCCATCTAAACATTTTCCACGGAAATTTAAGTTATGCAAGTTTTCAATTTGTCATTCCTTAATTAGATCCACTGGGTCAAAGGTCAAACAGCAACAATCTATCAGCACAATCCCTAATCTCATAGTGATCTGTTGAAGTCAGAATCGTCTTCTAGTTACTAACATCATCACTGGGATTCTCCCCATTCATCCTCATTGTGGCTTCGTTCAACTTATCTTCTTTTAGCCAGAATTCAGATATCATCATCTTTCAATCAGAATCCAAATCAATTGATCAATTCTAAACTAGAATTCTAAAATCATATCAACCAGCATTCGAATTCATCATCTAGATAGCATTTTTGCTTATAATTTCAAGGTCTTAGATTTACTCGTATATATTGCTAGTAAAGAGGTGCAGTTATACCCACGGTATATATGGGTAATCAAGGTCCTTAGAACTATACGGTAAATACCATCATATCTAGGCCTCAAGCAAGTCAGGGATTCCACACAATTGCGGTACTTCCATCTGAAGACCCAATTTCCAATTTATGAATCCTCATTCTGAATATCAATTTGTATGGATTTCATCACATAATTATAATCTTTTATTGGTACTTCATAAATTTTTGACATTTCTTGCTTCTTGATTGATCCACTTTAGCCAATTCGCTCTGATACGAGCTGAAAGATCCCTGCCCCCATTGCGCATCGACGAATTCGGGGGTGCTAGCAGTGAAAGTAGCACTTCTTGCATAGGGTAGAGCCTCTCACTCTTGGGGTCTCGCCCACGGATATCCAGACAAGAGACTGATCCCTCGGTTCTTCCAAAACCGAACCCGAAAAAAACTTCCCTCGTCCAGAAAGGATGGGCGATTCCTCGGGAAAATTTCTTCTAATGTAGTCAAGAGTCTTAAATTTACCCATTGACATCCCGACCAAACCCACAGGTCACATGGCCGAGTCAAGGGAGGAACTTGCACTTGGATCATAGAGACCAACGCTTTTTTCCTCATCAAGAAGGCACAACCATTGATTCTTTTCCATAGAACAAGGATTATCCGTGATTATACTTCAACTATCGTAATATAACACAATTTAGTCTTATTTTAGGGATCCATCAGTCCAGCCTACTAACCCCATCCAATCCCATGGGTTAGCCAACCGCCCAACCACTGTATTGATAGAATCCATTTAGAAATTTGATTATGTTTTTCCCCGGGTAGTAGCAAGGAAAAGAGTTCCCAGGCCCCCTAGCCGGTGCTTCAAGCAAACTTCAAGATAGTCACACCACTTACACACCCAATATGAAATTGCCTATTTCACAGATTCAGCTGTCTTTAAAACAATCTTTTAATGAAACCATAGTATCACTGATCATAATCCTCCAAAATATCTAGCTTGAATTCTAATTTCCAATCATTCCTCATCGGTGTACCTATGGCATCATTGGCAACCAGAACATTTCCCACGAAAATTTCAGTTATGCAAGTTTTCAATTTGTCATTCCTTAATTAGATCCACTGGGTCAAAGGTCAAACAGACAATCTATCAGCACAATCCACTAATCTCATAGTGATTTGCTGAAGTCATAATCGTCTTCCAGTTACTAACATCATCACTGGGATTCTCCCCATTCATCCTCATTGTGGCTTTGTTCAACTTATCTTCTTTTAGCTAGAATTCAAAAATCATCATCTTTCAATTAGAATCCAAATCAATTCATCAATTCTCAACCAGAATTCTAAAATCATATCAACCAACATTCGAATTCATCATCTCGATAACATTTTTGCTTATAATTTTAAGGTCTTAGATTTACTCGTATATATTTCCAGTGAGCTGCAGTTATACCAACGGTATATACGGGTAATCATCATCCTTAGAACTATAAGGTAAATACCATCATATCTAGGCCGTCTCAAGCAAGTCAAGGATTCCACACAATTACGGTACTTCCACCCAATTTCCAATTTATAAATCTTCATTTTATGAATATTAATTTGTATGAATTTCATCACATAATTACAATCTTTTACTGGTACTTCATAAATTTTTGACATTTCTTGCTTCTCGGTTGATCCACTTTAGCCAATTTGCTCTGATTACTAGCTGAAAGATCCCTGCCCCCACTGCACATCGAATTCGGGGGTGCTAGTAGTGGAAGTAGCACTTATTGTGCAGGGAAGAGCCTCTCACTCGGGCCTCGCCCACGGATATCCGGAAAAGAGACTAATCCCTCGATTCTTCCAAAACCGAACCTGGAAAAAACTTCTCTCGCCCAGAAAGCACGGGCGATTTCTCCAGGAAAATTTATTCTAACGTAGTCAAGAGCCTTAAATTTACCCATTGACATTCCGACCAAACCCACAGGTCACATGGCCGGGTCAAGGGAGAAACTTGCACTTGGATCATAGAGACAAATTCTATTTTCCTCATCAAGAGGCACAGCCATTGATTATTTTCCATAGAACAAGGATTATCTGTGATTTTACTTCAACTATCGTAATATAACAGAATTGAGTCTTATTTTAGGGATCCATCAGTCCAGCCTAATCCCATGGGTTAGCCAACTGCTGAACCATTAAATTTGATTACATTTTACCCCGAGTACCAGGGAAAAGAGTTCCTCGCCTCCCTAGCCAGCGCTTCAAGCAAACTTCAAGATAGTCACACCACTTACACACCCAATATGAAATTGCCTATTTCACAAATTCATCTGTCTTTAAAATAATCTTTTAATAAAACCATAGTATCACTGATCATAATCCTCCAAAATATCTAGCTTGAATTCTAATTTCCAATCATTCCTTCATTGCTGTACCTATGGCATCATTGGCAACCAGAATGCTCACCACTTGTTCATTTAGGGGCCTTTTCAATAGTTTCTAGCTCATAGTACTCAGAAATATAATCACATAAGAAAAATCCAGATGGACTCTCCATTGAAGATCAGCAAGATCAACCAACAGATCCATATAATAGAGCCATGAACTCATCTGTTGAGGACCAGCAAGGCCAATCAACCATATCCATGCTCGAGTTCAGAAAACAACTCTAACTCCTTGTTCCATTTTCTTCCCCGACGTACGCGTGGGTATCTTTGGCGACCCCCAGAGCCCGAGCACCATATGGTCAGCACCCTCTAGGATTTTTTGCAGGTCACCTAGTGCTTCACTCATAGGCCATTTCCTTGGGCATCCATCGTACCAGACGCTCACCATTTCAATTGAACCGAGGTTGGTCAAGACCTCAGCTGACCTTGCTACGCGAGACGTCCTCCATTGACTCTCCGTCCCCGCTGTTGCAACTTTATCACTTAGGTCTCCATGACCTCATTCACAAGATGGTAAAAATGCTTCCCCATCATTCTTGACATAAAACAATTAAAAAAATAGGTTTCATAAATACAGTTTCTAACAAACTCTCATCTTTCCACATGCAGATCCACATCACATCCACATATCATCACATCACATTCACATCTATTTACATCACTTCACATCCATTCACATCTACCTAGATCCACATCACATCACATCTCATCTATCCATATCCCATCACATCACATTCACATCTCACCACATCCATTCAGATATCATCACATCACATTCACATTCACATCTCATCGCATCCATTCACATCTCATCGCATCCATTCACATCTCATCACACCCATTCACATCTCATCACATCCACTCACATCTCATCACACCCATTCACATCTCATCACATCCACTCACATCTATCCATATCACATCACATCCATTCACATCTCATCACATTCATCCACATCCATCCATTCATTCACATTCAGATATTTCACATCACATCACATTCATTCACATCTCATCACATTCATCCACATCCATTCATTCACATTCACATATATCACATCACATTCATCCATATCTCATCACATTCATCCACATCCATCCATTCATTCACATTCACATATATCACATCACATCTCATCACATTCATTCACATCCATCACATCCACTCACATCTCATCACACCCATTCACATCTCATCACTCCCATTCACATCCATTTACATCACATCACATTCATTCACATCTCGTCACACCCATCCATTCTTATCCATTTTGATCACATCACATCCATTCACATATCATCACATCTCATTCACATCCATCACATCACATTCACATCTTATCACATCACATTCACATCCCATCTCATCACATCACATCCATTTACATCCCATCTCATCACATCACATCCATTTACATCCCATCACATCCACTCACATCTCATCACATTCACTTTTAGTACAGTTTCTCTACTTTCGATACTGATAGGACTTTTCTAAGTTTTTGCTAATTGCTTGACCTAGTTAAAGGTAATTTTTCTCGATTCCATTAAATCTAAGTATCAGAGTGTTGTTGAAGGTTTAAAAAGAGAAAATAAACTTTATCAGAGTTGAATAGTAAAAACTCAAAAAGAGCATTCACGTATTGTATTTTTATCCCTTAAGCTTCATTTATGAGAACTAATTCTACACTTCCGTTTACTCATTGGATCCTCGATCCTCCGAGGGATTCCAAATTCCCTTTTCTAAATAGGAATTATCCAAGTTTTCTCGATGGATATTTTCACATTCTTTCTCAAATTTCTCAATTAAGATATATTCAATATTCTTCTTTTTGAATAAAAGATTCATGGGATTTACAAAAATCAATTCTACCCATATTTCTTAATAAAAATAATAATACTCAAAATTTCACTTTTGATAAATACTCATAATTTGAATTATGCCAAAATTCCTCTTTTAACATTTAATTGTTGGGATCTCAAATATCATGGGAATTCCTCTTTTTACATAAAAATAAATTTACCAAAAATTTCTCTTTTTTCTTAATTAAATATTTATGCATAAATACTAAAAACTTATTTTCCATGAATATGATGAAAATCATTCTTTTTGCATAGGATGTCTAATCTTAGAATATGGTAGGAAGTCCTCTTTTAGCATTATGCATAAAAATAAGATATGTATTATTTTTTAAAAAATTTACCGCTATTACTGATAATTCTTGATTTTTCCTAAAAGAATAAAAGCTTGTAATGAAAATATGATAGAAGTTCTTCTTTTATGCTTAAAATCAAACTATGTATTCAAATCATAATTTTAATCATAACTATAAACATAATTATGATTATTTCACTAGATTAAGTTAATTTAGACATTCCTCTTTTTCCAATTTACTAGGATAATCCTTTTCTCATTTAGAATGAATTAAAGTAATCTTTATTTACTCATAAATAATCTAAAAAGGATTAACCATTATTTTCACTAATCCAAAATCATAAAAATATCAATTCTTATCCTCTAGCTCATCGAGCCTAGAGTTTAGATTTGAATTAAGAGATTATCATTGAGACGCATCCTTTTCCAAGAGATTTGGCCATAAAGATGGCTACTCTTTTAGAGAGAGAGATTTACTTAAAGAAGCATTACAATTAAGGATATAGATTAACCTAATGCTAATTAAACATTAAGAAACTTAGGGAAAGCTTGATTTGAATAAAAACTAGCATTTTGAAAGATTCTCAAGCTTGAGAGGGATTGAGAAGAAAGTCATTGAGATAATTTGAAAAAACCATATAAATCAATTTTACTTCCAAGTTTGTCTTGATTCTTAGCCAATGAAGCCCCTAACCAATCAATTGGTCCATCAAGAGGAGAAGAGCAACTTCAAGATTTGTTGGAGAGAGAGGGAAGCTTCAAGCTTCCAAGAGAGATGAAAATTTAAGGGATAATAGAAATATGATTATTTTAAGATAATACTGGCATGGTATAGCTCCAATATGAAAATACAAAAGAAAGAGGATCTATTTATAGGTACTGACCAAGTCCAACTAGGTCCTAAAATTTTCCAGCTTCAGCTTGACTCACTTTGGACAAGATTTGAACCAGTTTGGCTCCCTTTTTTATTTAGTTTGATCAAGGAGAGAGGAGAGATAAAATATCACATTTTTTTGAATTAAAAAACCCAACCACACATGTGAAAAAGGTGCCTACCTAAAAGGTCCCCCTCTGCTTACCAAGGTGTCAAAAATGCATCATTTCTCCAAAATATCTCATTTTTTTAGTAATATCTCTTAATTTTTAACTAATAAACCTTGTACTCAGTCAACTCTTCATCTTATGTGAGCATTTACTCATTTTGGGTATTTTCTTTTATTCTTTGGATTTATCTCATCCCAACACTTGGATTAATCCAATTGGCCCATTGGAACCTTAATTGGACCATAATCCAAACATTTCAAAAAATCTGGACCCTTAGGCTGCTAAGGTCCCTTATACCATTTTCAATTAATTCCTAATTCACATTGGAAAGCTCATTTTGACTTCTGTTTCAGGGAAATCCATTTTAGACACTAGGAGAATTTTTGTATCCAAAGATATCTCAATTTTGAATTACCTCTCTCTAGACATTTTCTCTCTCTAGGCCAAAACAGGTTAAAACAAGATCTTTCTTTTGTTTCAGAGAGGGGAATGATTATAAGAACAGAAGGGGAGGTTCTTACACCTTTACATCGCAAAAGCTGGAGGGAAGAATCTTACAGTTGAGGTTGGTGATGTTGCCCTTGTTGATTTAGTTAAGGGCATGGAGGTAGATCCAAAGCCCGAGCTCCTTGATCAAGTGGTGGAGCAAGCTCTGGCCTTGGTTTTTCTTCAGAAACACAAAGAGGCAAAAACAACTGACGGTACCACCTCACGGGCTAATGGAGAAGGGTCATGAGCAATGGGCACCTGTGGATGCACCCACAAATGAGGCCGATGAGATAGGGGCAACACCAGATATACTCGAGTTAGCACTAAGTACGCTTAGCTCCGTAGTGGTAGATGGAGAGGATTTTCTCTTCTTTCAGGACTTAGAAACAATGTTTAAAGTAAAGCAAGATGAGTGCTTGGCTCTCCTTGCCATTGGGCTAGATTATCCACTTGACAACATATCCTCTCAATAGATGACGGAGGAACTTGTACCAGTTGTTGATGTGGTACGATATTAGAGAGTGTCCATTTTGTTCAAGGGAAAATACAAGAAGCTGAGTAGGGTTAGGTTCTTGAGGAGGAATTTAAAGAAGTACAAGCTAGCTTGCCCCAAGTCAGCTTGTTGGTGCATTTGCCTCCTCAACAATTGGAGGAGCACAAGTCATCAATCAACATCGAGCAGCTAGATGTGATAGTATTTGATGAACTACACTCGGTAAGTTAATAATCCCCAGTTGTTTACTCCTATTCATGGCATGATTGATTACTAAAATGTGGTGTCATGGAGTTAGATTCTTGGGCACATCGAAAGGGTGGCACAAGGGATCCCTTTGGAACTAACTCTCTGCATTGGTCCATTACATGGGTTGTATTCCAACAAAAGACATTATGGTTGTCCTCAATGCTTTTAGACCGATGCGAGGATTCCAACTTTTGTCTCTCAAGGCCTTATCAAAAGTGTTGTGTTTGTCTAACATCTCCAAGAATGCGGACAAAATTATCCTCATCGGCAAGTTAGCTATTTCTGTAACCTTTCAAGGAGGCTACACTCCCAAGGTCTTTGTCAATACAACCATCGTCAAAAGTGTAGGAGAGAGAGAGGTGCTGCATGCATTGTAGATTCTATCATAGCGGACACTCTGCTCCTCAACATGAGAAGGTGCAAGGCCTCAAAAGAAGCTAGCAAAAGATTGAAAGAAATTAGGATGTAAATTGTAAAGCTTATCATGTAATCCTATTTTGGTAATAAAAATACACTTTTTTGAACTGTCTACAAGGGATCCAATTTTATTTTTTGTAGTTGAATTTTACATGAAGTGATTTTTTAAATTGTGCAATTGATTATAAATTTACAGTTGATTATGAATTTGTAATTTAATGGAGTGAGTTTAATTTTGTACTTGATTTTGTTCTAATTAACTAGATTTTTGTAATTATACTTGAATTAAATTTAAAAAAACATTTTTTTAGAGTCTGTAGAGGCCTTCCAAGCCCTCCCCCAGGCCTCGGCGGGGGGCTGCATGTGCCCAAAAGGCCGTAGGCCAGTAGGGGGTGACTTGGGGCCATACAGGCAGCTGGGGCTAGCTCTATCTGCCCCAAATCGCCCCGTGCTAGCCTGGGGCCTTCTGGGCACATGCAGCCCCCCACCAAGGCCTGTGGGGGAGGGCTTGGAAGGGCTGTACGGGCTCTAAAAAACTGTTTCAGAGAATTTAAAAAAATTATATTTCTAGAAAAATTTTGTTGCACATTCAGAATTCAATTTTACAATTCAAATAAACATAAATAATTTGTAAATCTATAAACTCTCTAGAAGAATTTACAAAAAAATACACTTTTGTATTTTATAACTCAGAGTGAGAAACATGGTGCAATCGAGTTCAATTTTACATATGGAACATTGATATAAAATATTTCAAACTAAAAAATTTCAAAAAGTGTTCCAAAGTAAAAATCCATCACTACACAAGATTAAAATGAGACAAGACAAAGAAAAATTGAGCTTTCTATTGATAAAGAAAAGTTTTTACATATCAGCACTACTGATTACAAGTCTTGACGATGCAAAAGCCTAGCTAATTTAAGATCTTTTGTCATAATAGTAATCCTCTTGGCATGGATAGCATAGAGGTTAGCATCCTCAAAAAAGTTCACCAAAAAAGATTCCGCAGCTTCTTGTAAAGCTCCCAAGGCAAGGCTTTGTATACAATAGGCTTGAGAGTAACTATATAAGATTTCTTTCAAAAGACATGTGAAAGGTGCCTTGTTGGGAATAAGGAGATCCATAGATTTTTGAAATCTGCGTATCTCTTGGAGTGCCTTGACTCCATATTTCCTCCTCCTCCTCCTTAGTGCACGTTGATGGCACGGAAGCGGTAAAGCTGTCTACGCCCTTATAGCATGCCACACTTCCACACACGCATGCAAACACACTAGAACACCAGACCAGAGAGCATGAACAAGACTTATATTTCAGAAAAGACCTTGACCTTTACAGAATCGGATATCCCAGATATCCCAGACACCAGCTTCATTAAGCACCCGCTCGCAATCGGCCCTCTCCAGCTCCTGGTCGCTCCCAAATCCCTTCGCTCTGGCAGTCTTCTCTGTAGCAGCCCTTTTTGTTCTCTGCTCTGCTCCTCGGCTGAGGTCCACTCTCTCCTACACCACCAGCACACTGCCAGTCCTCAAAGCAAAACCACAGTAACCTCTTTCTTTGTCGCCAACCTGACAATCAGCCACTATCCAGACCAAAACGGCTCCCACGTCACTTCAGACCTGCACAACTGACCCCTTTGGCGCCTTCTTCTTGCACTGGCAGCCACGAACTCAGCCCCGCCACTCAGTCACCAAGGATCCCCTTTGTCTTGTATTGCCAACCTGAGCCAGCTCCAAGGCGGCTCTCTGTCCTATGCACCTTCTTCAATACTGTCCGCCTGGCTGCAGCTCGCCAGCCCTCTCCAGCGTTGAAACCTCTTTGTGCATCACTTCAAACTCCAGAGCCGTCCCAGCTTCCTCTTTGGAACTGTTATATTTGCTTATAACCATAAGGCGATCTTTACACACCAGTCCTTGCTTTGCCAGTTTATCTACCCACTCGCTACAGTCATCAGCTCAAAGACGGGCTCTACACACCTTGCACTTTAATGCCTGCACCTCCACGCTCCTTGCATCTCTAGTTGTCGCCAGCCTCAGCACACCGCCTTCACCAGCCCATCCAAACCATCTCCAGTCGTCGCCAGTAGCTGCGCCAGTCGCCAACTCCTAGTCAGGAGCTCCTTCGACGGCCCTTCTCCTTGAACACCCCTTAAACACTCACGGGGCCTTTGTCCTCGTCGGCTCCCAGCCGAATCACCCCCCGCTCAAAACAAAGCGACCCTTCGCTCGTCTTTCCTGCTGCGCCCCCAGCAGCCACACTCTCCAAAAAAACAAGCAGCCCCCAGAGCCCCTCAACAACCCGGTGGCCTCCTTAGCTAGCCACCAAAACACACGCAGGCTTCTCTCCTGTCTTCCGCTCACACCAGAGAGCCCACACGTCGGCCCTGCTGCAGTCACAACTGCACGCTCCTCAGGCCGCACACGCAACACTCCCCTCCATAACCACACGCGACCTCACTTTCTTCTTTCTGCGCCGACTCACCTGCTTCCCGCCAGCTTCTGGACTGTGTGCTGGCCGCCACTCTCTTTTCCACGTAGCTCTCCCTCCTATGGCCACGTTTTCCATCATTTTATTTATTAAAACCACCAATTATTCCCTTTTACACTAAATGCCCAAGGCAACACGGCCCCTCATTACCTTTTCCTGCCCATGCCCACATACCTCAAATGCAACCTTGAGTGCCCACTCATTTGGACACGCATACAACTCAAGTGGCCGAACAGTTGAGACCATCTCCACAGCTACGTTCCGGACGAGCTTGCTTCCAGAATTTCAACGTTGTCTCTGCACATTCACTTCCATCAAAACCAAAAGCCTGACTACTACATCCACGACGCCCACACCGAGTCAATGGGTGCTCCCATGACTTCACCACAACACGAACAACACTCATGTACACATGTACAAGTTGAGTCTGAGGTTCTCAAAAAACTACACACATATTTAGCAACCCCCTTTCTTCTGCTGAGACATTTATGTCCAGCAGCTACTTAATCAGAAACCACTTATCCCCCTGGATCAAACAGAAACCTCGGTGCATCTATCTTCCAGTTCTTCAAGCATTCTCCTCCATTAGACAACCATTGATACACCCTGCCATAATCTTCCATTTTCAGCAACCCCCTTGGCTCTTTATACAAGGCATCATCACCATCCACTGTTGCACTTCCTCCTCCAGACCAGCTCACATAACCTTGTAATGGAGACAACCACTCCTCATCTCTACTCCCCTCTGACATATCTGAACCCCACTCATAATCATATACCACAATAACACACATCTCATCATCAACTTCCATCTCATGGTCGCTCAATTTACAGCCCACATTATTGGCTTCCAACCCTTCCTCTGGACTAACTGCCAGACTCGAACTATAACCAAACCGCTCATCCATATGCTGAGCATCCACATGCGGCGTGTCCACCATACACTCACTTCCTTTCAACCCATCAACATCACACACAGCAGCCTTGTGCACTGTAGACTCATCATTGTCGCTTTCCTGCAGTTTCTCTAGCTTCAAGACCATTGGCGATCCTGCAAGATTCTCCACATCTTGCACAGGCATCCCTACCAAGTCTAAGCTCCCCAAACTCCCAGGCAAAGCATCTTGGTCCCCCTGACCAACAACAATAGTCTCACATGCATCCTCACCACTCACAACCAACTCATTCTCTTGGGCATGACAAGGAACACACACCTGATGATCAGCAACCATACCTGTGAAATCTATCACACCATCAACCGAAGTAGCATCCAGCTCACCATCGGTCACACCATCACTCTCTTCCTGCTGCACAAATGGCATGCAAGTAGTCTTCTCCAAGGAAGCCATCTTCAACAGATCATCTAGTACACTATCAAGTACACTGTCCAATTCACCATCCACACTCTCACCAACAGGCTGCAATATCCAACTCATCACCTGGATCATCCACTAACACTTCATCCACAGCATCTTCATTAGTAACACCTTGATCATCACACTCCACCTTGACTGGCTGAAGTTCTGGCACCTGCAAGTCATTCCCCTTTTCTGAATCAAAGAGATCATCCAAGCCATATCCATACTCAAACTCATCACGCTCCACAGCACTAGCAGCATCACCTTCACAATCCACAGCACCATCAATAACCTCATTCTCCTCCTCACCTTCTGAAAGCTCTTTAGGGCTGATTCTAGAAACCTCATCCTTCTCCTTTTCCAACAGGCTAACCTGTCCCATACCCTGCTATGCAAATGTGACCTCATGGACCTCACAAACACTGGGCTGAATTGCATCTTTCACCTGCATATTAGGGCCACTCACCCTATCACTCATTCCCCAAGACAATTGATATATTCCACCATCAGCTTTGGCTGGTCTCTCACATTGCGGACTCATATGACCCCACTCACCACAATTCCGGCATTGCACATCACACAGATACCCTTTCCCTCTTCCAATATCTGCTGAATTTCTTTCAAAACCAGATGATGCATCAGTCTTCCTTCCCATAACACCTATGCCTCTTCCT
The DNA here is from genome assembly GCF_041138505.1 of Cibotium barometz. Lineage (NCBI taxonomy): Eukaryota > Viridiplantae > Streptophyta > Polypodiopsida > Cyatheales > Cibotiaceae > Cibotium > Cibotium barometz. The sequence goes on from NC_141088.1 coordinate 40,334,592, forward strand.
CTTTCAGCAGACTCTATCCAATTCACACTTAAAGACTTCATGAGCTCCACTACTTCATGAACCTCCCTCTTCAATGAGTCCTCCTGTCTAGGAACAACAGCAGCTTTTCTTCCAGGATGCATACCCTCAATCTCTGGCACCTTCACAAACCTCCTTGGCTCTTCCCGCATTCCCAACTGCCTCAAACGTTTCACCTTCCACTCCTTTTCACGAGCAACTCTGACAGCCTCCTCAAAGCTATCCAGGTCCTTCAGCTCCACCTTCAGACGGATTGTTGGCTCCAGACCAGCTACAAACCACTCCCTCTTTATCATCTGCGGGGGTACTTCAGGAATCAGAGCCTCACACCATAGACTCCACAGTCTACCAAATTCTATCAGATACTGATCCACATCCTGACCATCCTTCTGCTGAATGTTACACAACTCCTTCCACACTTCATTCGGACTCTTCACATGGACAAACTTTGCCAAAAATGCAGCTTTGACTACACGGTACTCAGGATCCTATCGATGAACATTCCTGTGTGTAGTCACAAACATCTGTAGCCATACTTTTGCATCACCCTGCAAGCAATAAGTCAAAATCCGAGAAAGGATCTCCGGGGTTGCCCTGTCTTTCATCAAGGCTGTAAACTCCATCTTCTCCAGAAACCTGGTTGCATTTTCCTGTGGCAATCCCCAATACTCCGAAAAATCCTGAGCCATTTCCAAAACTCTCTTCACACAGCCCCTGTTCTCTTTCACAAACCAGAGGAAATCTGTTCCTCTGTGGAGGCACCAAAAAGTGATGGCACGGAAGCGGTAAAGCTGTCTACGCCCTTATAGCATGCCACACTTCCACACACGCATGCAAACACACCAGAACACCAGACCAGAGAGCATGAACAAGACTTATATTTCAGAAAAGACCTTGACCTTTACAGAATCGGATATCCCAGATATCCCAGACACCAGTTTCATTAAGCACCCGCTCGCAATCGGCCCTCTCCAGCTCCTGGTCGCTCCCAAATCCCTTCGCTCTGGTAGTCTTCTCTATAGCAGCCCTTTTTGTTCTCTGCTCTGCTCCTCGGCTGAGGTCCACTCTCTCCTACACCACCAGCACACTGCCAGTCCTCAAAGCAAAACCACAGTAACCTCTTTCTTTGTCGCCAACCTGACAATCAGCCACTATCCAGACCAAAACAGCTCCCACGTCACTTCAGACCTGCACAACTGACCCCTTTGGCGCCTTCTTCTTGCATTGGCAGCCACGAACTCAGCCCCGCCACTCAGTCACCAAGGATCCCCTTTGTCTTGTATTGCCAACCTGAGCCAGCTCCAAGGCGGCTCTCTGTCCTATGCACCTTCTTCAATACTGTCCGCCTGGCTGCAGCTCGCCAGCCCTCTCCAGCGTTGAAACCTCTTTGTGCATCACTTCAAACTCCAGAGCCGTCCCAGCTTCCTCTTTGGCACCGTTATATTTGCTTATAACCATAAGGCGATCTTTACACACCAGTCCTTGCTTTGCCAGTTTATCTACCCACTCGCTACAGTCATCAGCTCAAAGACGGGCTCTACACACCTTGCAAACATTTCAATGAGGTTATTTGTTCGTGTCACCCCTCCACCATGGGGAGTGTTCTTGAAATAGATTGCCTTTTCCCTATAATGTGACTTCTCCATCCCTTGGGTGCTCCAAATGTTGAGGAAACCATACTTTTCCAAGTAATATGATCCATGAGAGTAAATAATATGCAAGAAATAAGCAATTGCCTGAGTGATTATAAATACATATAGATTGTAACAACTTGATAATTACAAAAAAGTACCATGTAATGGGTGATTGATGTTTCCCCCCAACTGTCAATGACCAGTTGAGTAAACTCGATGCTGTTGTCTCGAAGATGCTTCGTTGTTCAACGTTGGTAGTACTCAATAGCATGATCGACACCATCTTATTAAAAAAAAAGCCCAAACCTTTGCTCGCTTATTGTGAAGACTTGCATCCTTGTCACAATCAGTAGTACACTTACATAACTCTTTCCACAACTCCCATCTTGCTTTGGAGTTTTTCCTCGACATGTTGTGCAAAAAACGCCTAGTCTTTGCTCCACTCATTGATACTTGTTGTGCCACAATGTGATTATCTCCAGACATCTTTGTAGGCATCCTTCACTATTTTGACCCTGTCTCCATGCACCCCTAGACAGTTAAGTAGATCCTCCACATTGGAAATGGATTCTATGGATCGAGCAGCCGACTTCATAGTGAATGCAAAGTCAATGTGCAATCTGAGCAACTTATCAAATATTCTCATCATGGCATACAATGTGTAGAAGTGAATTTTTTCACATAGGAATGAAATAATGGGATTCCATGTAAGATCCTTCGCATCTCTATCTGGCGGTGCTTCCAAGTTGCATGACATGAATCCATCAATCCATTGCAATTCATCTTCCTTCTTGCACTTTTGCTTTGATTTCTTCATGCATTTGTGTCACAACCAAGAATACATTTGATTTTTTTTAAATCTCCTCCTAAATGCCAATCCACTACAAAGGTACCCACACATGGAACTTCAAGTTGTTCACCATTTATTTATTGCTTAATAACCTCAACAATCCAAGGACATCTTTGAAGCATCCAATCTAGCATTTCATGGTTCTTCTTTGGCACCTCAAAACCTCCTAACCACCAATTGTCTTTTTCAGATTGAACACTGAAAGAAGGCACCTTGTCCTTGTCCTTGTCCTATACATGTGCCATTGCCTCATTCATGAGTGTAAGTCCCATTCTTTCCAATCTGCACCCTTTGACAATTTTTGACACTCATCTAGCTTCAATACAAAAGAGACCACTCCCATAGACTTCACAATCATCATGAAGCAACACATGATTAGTTAAACATGCTATTTGTTTTTTCTCCATGAATAAGAAAGTTTAATTCATTCTAAACTTCATGAGAAACTTTATAAAATTTGATCATTGCTTGTTGAAGTCTCTTTAAATCCATGAAAATGTTTTTGAAGGCATTGTAATCTACTTTGATATCACCCTTTGATTTGTCCTTCAATATTTTTATTCAAGACGATTTACATATGCCTCTCAATAGTACGTGGGTACAAGAGCTCGTCTGGACCGAATGTATATTTGCCAGCATGATTTGTTTCTGCTAGAGATATTGTCCATGCAGCTGTAATATAATAATATTTTGTCAGATAATTTCCCTTTCGTATTGGAGATGCATAGTCATTCTATGGATGCTTATAGGCCATTCTTGGGAAAGGCTCCTCTTAAGGTTAACCGAACTTTCTTGGAGCATACTATTTTCCATCAGTTACAAAACTTTTGAGGCCATGTAATCTTTGTTGGGGTGTTACAAAACTTTTGAGGCCATGTAATCTTTGTTGGGGTGTCAGATTGGGAGTGTAGTATGTTCAATATTCAAAAGCTAGCTCGTCAATATGGGATTCATAATGCATCATATTTTAGGAAAAAGTTACAAAACCTAGAATTGTTATTGGTTGATTTGAACCAGGTGGGCCAAGAGGACGGTTCCTTCCCTGAGATTGAGATAGCTATTGATTGGTTGTCCCATCACAGGTTGCAGCATTGAATGAGAATCAATATGTGAGATATAAGCTTATGGCTCGAATGGATGCCCTAATGGATTCTAATTATCAGGCTCATACGTTCTTTGCTTGTTTGCAGCAAAAGCATGCATGTGAGAATACTGTCAAGATGCAAGATAAGCAAGGAGTATTGATTACTGATCTTGCTTGTGTTCTAGATGTGTGTATTGAATTTTACAGCCATTTGTTGGGTCCACAAGAGGTCATATCTCCTGATGTCATTGCAACAGAGTAATTGTTTCACTTGGTTCGTCACCAGGTATCAGATGTTTTTGCAAATGAATTGGAAAGAGATATTTCTGAGGATGAGGTGGAAGCTGTGTTGAAGCATTTGCCTAAAGGGGAAAGTCCAGGATGGGATGGGCTCCCCAATGAGCTTTTCATGAAGTATGTTGATGAGTTGGAGGCCCCTGTCACTTCTATTTTTCAAGAGGTATAGAACACAGGTATCATGCCTACGAGTTGGAAGATTTGGCTTGTACGTTTACTGCCTAAAATTCCATCCCTAGTTAATCTACGTCAATGGAGACCAATCACATTGATGGGGACCATGTATAAGATATTTGCAAAGGTCTTGGCCAATAAGTTACAATGTTTTCTTCCTACTTTGATTCATCCAAGGTAATATGGATTTATTAAAGGTTAAAATATTTTGCATAATATACTGAATGTACAAATTGGAATTGATTATGCAAGGCCTTTGAGGAAAGAGGTGGTTATGATTCAACTGGATATTGAGGAAAGAGGTCGTTATGATTCAACTGGATATTGAAAGGGCTTATGATCACATTAGTTGGTCTTTTCTTTCACAGCTTATGCACTCTATGGGATTTGGCCCTCATATGTCTTCTTTGATTTATACTATTAGCCAACATGCAGTGGCTAGGCTTATGATTAATGGTGGGGTGACTGAGCCCATTCATTTGATGAGATTGGTCAGGTAGGGTTGCCCACTTAGCCCTCTCTTGTTTGCAATTGTTACACATCCAATCTTATCTCGACTGGATAAGCTAGCGGAGGACAGTGAAGTTATAGGGCTTACACTTCTAAGCGGAGAGCAGATGTTCGGCCATGCATTGATGACAAATGATTCTTTCATGTTCCTTAAGGCTCAAAGAGATAATGTTCAGAAGGCGGGATACTTTTGGTCTTGCTTTAAGGTTATACATTAATATGCAGAAATCTTCTCTAATAAGCTGTACCGAGAGCAATTTACTTGGTTTGGGAGGATGGAATGGGAAGGTCATACAAAGGGTATGCATCACATGCCACTTGGGTTATCTAATTGGAGTTGATGTTGATTCACAGGCTTTGTTGGTGTGGATTTTTGCAAGGATAAATTATAAGTTTGTGTATTGTAAATCTCAGGGTTGGCCTATGCATGTTCGGCTCAAAGTGGCACAATCCATTATGATTAGTATGATATCTTTTTTCTTGCTTTTATTTCCATGGATGGGAAAAGCTTTGCAACAGATACAATATATAATGCAATTTATGCTATGGAAAAGAGGAAGAAATAAGCTAGGGCAGACGTGGATTTCTTGGAACATGTTACTACTCCGAAGAGGAGTGGAGGGGCAGCCCTATTAGATGTCAGATTATATATGGTCGCTATGAGATGGCCTTTATTTTGCAAGATATGTGTGTATCTCAAGAGCCATGGGTGGTAATTGGCAAAGGCCCTCATAGAGGAGGTCGCACTTGTGCATGGTAATACTGGTATTGATGGTACATGGTGGGATGTAGTGAATGGTTCCCAATAGGTTCGAGTGGTGGCTTCACCTCTCCTTTCTCATTTGATGATCTCATGGAAGGATGTGTTGGCACACACTAAATGGAAGCCTTCAGATTAGCGGTTGTTGCAGTTGAATTCTATGGCAAATGAGGTGTTGGCTACTTCATGACTTCTGGATTGGCCTGACAAACTTGTTGAACGGCCAAAATTCAATAGAATGGCTAGATGGGACTAATGAGAATTTTGGATGCTTTGTTGTCACACATAGAGGCCGCTTACTATCTTTTTGAAAAATTTGTCAATATTTTTGGGTTTCACGTGGATATGTACAGTTATGGGAGAAGGTGAGGGTAGCACTCACACTGTTTGGTGATATTCCTCAGTTGGAGGATCAGTAACCTTGCTTAGATTGGGCATTATCTTGGACAATCTGAAAAGGACCTGAATAATGCAGTTTGAGCTTCCTAGCGAACTTCCCCAACCTGGAATTGTACGCCATTACCCAATCACCCTTCTTAACACCTTGAACTTAATGTGTTTGTTCACCCAAGCACTCCTTCTCCAGTGAACCAACTCTGTCACCACATAAGTAATAAGAATTCTATCTTCTTCAAGCTATAATAGTTGCTCATGCGCCTATGTTGAATAGACATCTCTAGTGAAAGCTTGTGCTGAATTGCCACTGTGCCACCCTCAAACTAGGTACCACAAACTCCATTGGCACCACTGCTTCCAATACGTACACCAAATGGAATGGAGTCATCCCTGTTGTGACTTTGAAAGCAGTTCTAAAAGCCCACAAAGCTGAACCATCTTCTTATCCCTGCTCTCAGAAACTGTCTTCTTCAAAATACAAATCAAGATCTTATTTGAACTCTTTACTTGCCCATTTTCTTGGGGATAATACGGAGTTGATTTCTTATGTAAGTTCAAGTGCCTGGTGGTTAACTCCTCAATCACATCATTTAAAAAATGAGATCCCTGATCATTAACCAATTCCAGTGGACACCAAACCTGGTTATTATATTGGTATACAAAAATTTGGCCACACTATCTTTCAAAGCCTAAGCTTCAACCCACTTAGGACAATAATTTGTAGCCACAAGGATGTATCTGTTCTGTGTTTGGATTCATCGGACCCAAAAAATCCAAGCCCCACTTTTGGAATGGTTCCAATGGGAGAACTAGATTATCCAGAATTCTATCCACTAGAGAAGGTTGACCTAGCTTCTGACAAACCATGCACCCCTTTGCATAATGATGAGCATCTCTCAACATAATAGGCCACCACAATCCTTTTTACCAGTAATAGGGCCTGAAAAATGCCCCCCCAATAATCCAGCATGAGCTTTGTGCAAAACCAGGTTTTGTTGTTCTAACTCTGGTACTCATCTGGAAGCTCATCATAAATCCCAAGTGCTGGTTCTGCTACCTCCAATCTACTCAAATAATCAGCTAACAACATTCTCTTTGCTCGAGGTATCTACACAATGGAAAAATCAAATCATTGGAGAAGTAACATCCACCTAGCTAGCCTTCCTGTAAGTTGTGGCTTCTTAATCAAATACAAAAATTCTTGGTGATCTACATGGAACATCACTTGTTGCCCAACAAATAATGCCTGAACTTCTACACTGCATAAACCATGTCTAATGCCTCTTGTTTAGTTACTGTATAGTTCCTCTCAGCTAAGGACATAATTATGTTGGTGTAATATGCTGGCTTGAACCACTATTTGATCTTCTCTTGCGTCATCAAACAGCTCCAACATCCACAAACACGTGGAATGGTAAATCCCATTGTGTGGGGGCTGTAAAATAGGTGCCACCGCCAACATTTTCTTTAAAATCTGAAAAGACCTCTCTTGACTATTTGACCACACATACTCCACCCACTTTTTGGTAAGGTGAGACAAAGGAGCACACACATCTGATAAATACTGTTGTCATATTTGGGGTACTTTGAACATACAATGTATATTGAAAAAACTAACCCCCTTACTTGCAAGTTTTTTATGGTTGAGTATGTGTTGGAATCAGATTTGATCTTCGGGCATAAATAGAATATTGCTACCCAAGCACCATTGTGCTTTGCTAGGCGATAGGGTTATCTTGATGGTCAACGACACAAAGTTGACAATAACATACTGCATGTGGAAGAGGATCCAACCCTAATGGAATTCTATGATGCTGAATGCAAAAAGTTATAAGCCTCTTCCATGGAAGCCCCTCTACACAATGACCTACCATCTGCATTAATGAACTGACTCAGATAAAGCATCTACCCCTTCAATTCCATCCTTACCAAAATGAGGTTCAATGCCAAATCCTCTTAGTCAATAGCTATTCCTAAAAAAGTTCCTCAAGCATAAAAATCTACCTCTAAACAGAAACTCAAAGGAAAAACCCTGGATCCCACGCATCTTCAACCACCACCCTCTCATGACAGGAAATGGCTGCATAGTCAAAAGCCTCATCATCGACAACCACTCCATAAGAGACTCTAGCCTCATTGTCAACAATGCCCATAAGTCTCAAAACCATAACCTCAGTGCCAACCAATGTGAAGGAGGGCCCACAACCTTCCAATCCCACCAAAAAGAAAACTCCACCATGACAGACAAAATTAAGGTATCTTAACATCAAAATGTGGGTGGAGAAGCAGCTACTAGTAGCCCAAGGTTGCTACGAAGGCACAAATCCAATTTCGGTGCCTCGATCATTAAAGCCTCTTCCTCAATGCAGCACTCAGAGGCCAAGGAAAAATAAATGTATTGCACAACATTGTCCACAAAAGCCTATGCGAGTTCCTCAAAGAACTCCAACATCTCAACAAGTGTGGGTACCAAAAAGATTACTGCAAGCACAAGGGTACTACCGAGGAAATACCAAATCTTGGATTTCCAAGGACATCAAAAATTCCACTAAGTCTGCACAAAGAAAGAAACCTCAGCACCAAAAGCATCAGGCACCAATTTATAATGTTCATCAAAGATGGGTGCCTGTGAACGTGGTTCAACAATAAGGGTATTATGATGGTAATACCTCCATATGGTGAAGATAGCCTCATCACTGACTTCAACCCCAACAACTTCACCTAAGATTCGACAAGAACGGAGGCCCAAGAAACACTAACCAAACCACTCAACCCCACTCGTGCATTAAGCACCTACATAAGAGCTTGTGTGTTCAATCAACCCCAATGGTAACAAACCAGAAGCTGTACCTACTACCTCGACAACACTTGAAAGATCCCTGCCCCCTTCACCCAACGAAATTGGGGGTGCTAGCAGCAGAAGTAGCACTTCTTACACAGGGCAGAGCCTCTCACTCAAGGCCTTGCCCACGTATATCCAGACAAGAGACTAATCCCTCGGTTTTTTCAAAACCAAACTCGGAAAAACTTCCCTCGCCCAGAAAGCATGGGCAATTCCTCCAGAGTATTTTTATTCTAACGTAGTCAAGATCCTTAACTAACCAAACTGATCCGACCGAACCTGTAAGTCATATGATCAGATCAAGGAAAAGACTTGCACTTGGATCATATAGACCAATGCTTTTTTCCTTATCGAGAGGCATAGCCGTTGATTCTTTTTCATAGAACAAAGACTATCTGGGATTTACTTTATCTATCGTACCATAACAGAATTGAGTCTCATTTTAGGGAACCATTAGTCCAGCCTAACCCCATCCAATCCCATGGGTTAGCCAACCGCCCAACCACTGTAGTGATAGGATCCATTTAGGAATTTGGTTATGTTTTGCCCCGAGTACCAGGGAAAAGAGTTCCCAGGCCCCCTAGCCGGTGCTTCAAGCAAACAAGATAGTCACACCACTTACACACCCAATATGAAATTGCATGTTTCCCATATTCAGTTGTCTTTAAAATAGTCTTTTAATGAAACCATAGTATCATTGATCATAATCCTCCAAAATATCCATGTTAAATTCTAATTTCCAATCATTCTTTCATCGGTGTACCTATGGCATCATTGACAACCAGAACACTCACCACCTATTCACTCAGGGGCCTTTTCAATAGTTCCTAGCTCATAGTACCCGGAAATATATTCACTTATAAAAATACAGATGGACTCTCTGTTGAAAATCAGCAAGATCAACCAACAGATCCATATAAAAGAGCCATGGACTCATCCGTTGAGGACTAGCAAGGACAACCAACCAGATCCATGCCCGAGTTCAGAAAACAACTCTAACTCCTTTTCCATTTTCTTTCTCGACACACGTGTGGGTATCTTTGGTGACCCAGAGCCCGAGCACCATATGGTCAGCACCCTCTAGGCTCCTTCTTCGCAGGTCACCTAGCGCTTCACTCATAGGCCGCTTCCTTGGTCCCTCATCCACCGTACAAGCTCACCATTTAAATCGAACTGAGGCTGGTCAAGACCTCAGTCGACCTTGCTCTATGCGAGACATCCTCCGTTGACTCTCCGTCAGCTATTACAACTTTATCACTTAGGTCTCACGACCTCATTCACAAGATGGTCAAAATGCTTCCCCAGTATTGTTGACATAAAACAGTCATTTAACAACAGTTCGTCATAAATACAATTTCTAATGAACTCTCATCTTTTCACATTGTTCCACATTATTTCTCATTATTCCACATTCTTCTACATCAATTCACATTACTAATCCACGTCCAATCATATGTATTCCCATTGTCCTTCATCCATTCTCATCTAGTCACATCATATTACATCTCATCAAATCTACCCTCATCACATCTCATCCATTCACATCTACCCATATCCACATCACATCATACATCCATTCACATGGCATCTCATCCATTCACATCTATCCCGATTCACATCACATTTCATCCATTCACATCTATCTCGATTCACATCACATCACATCACATCTCATTCATTCACATCTATCCCGATTCACATCACATTCACATCCATTCACATCTATTTACATCACATCACATCACATCATATCCATTCACATCACATCTCATCCATTCACATCTATTTACATCACATCACATCACATTCATTCACATCTATTTACATCACATCACATGTCATCCATTCACATTTCATCCGCACCATTCACATCCATTTCATTCATTACATCCACATCACATCACATACATCCCATCCACATTATATCACGTCCATATCTCATTCTCATCCATTTACATCACATCACATCCTTTCACATATCATCACATCTCAATATTATCTCATCACGTTCACATCCACATCCATTTACGTCACATCACATCCCATCCACATCTCATCACATCCACATCCACATCCATTTATATCACATCACATCACATCCACATCTCTTCACATCCACATCCATTTACATCACATCACATCCCATCCACATCTCTTCACATCCACATCCATTTACATCACATTCACATCTTATCACATCCACTCACATCTTATCACATCCTATCACATCTTATCACATCATCTCACATCCTATCACATTGCATTCACATCTTATCACATCCACTCACATCTTATCACATCATCTCACATCCTATCACATTTAATTCACATCTTATCATATCGTATTCTCATCTTATTCACATCGTATTCACATCTATTCACATTTAGTAACATTTTCTACTTTCAATATACCAATGGGACTTTTTCTAAATTTCTGCCAATTGCTTGGCCTAGTTAAAGGTACTTTTTCTCGATGTATATTTTCATATTCTTTCTCAAATTTCTCAAGTGAAATATATTCAATATTCTTCTTTTGAGTAAAAGATTCATGGGATTTACAAAAATCAATTCTATCCATATTTCCCAATAATGCTCAAAATTCCACTTGATAAATACTCATAATTTGAATTATGCTAAAAATTTCTCTTTTTTCATTTAATTTCTTGGATCTCAATTATCATGGGAATTCCTCTTTTTGCATTTAAATGATTGAATTCCAAATGTCATGGGAATTCCTCTTTTATCATAAAATAAATTTATCTAAAATTCCTCTTTTCTTTAATAAAAATATCCATTATTTCAAATATGTCAAGAATTCAACTTTTACCATTTAAATGATTGAATTCCAAATTTCATGGGAATTCCTCTTTTATCATTTAAAAATTTCTCATGCATAAACTAAATTTATCTAAAATTCCTCTTTAAATTTAAATAAAAATATCCATAATTCAAATATGCCAAGAATTCCACTTTTACCATTTAAATGATTGAATTCCAAATGTCATTGGAATCCCTCTTTTATCATTTAAATTTTCTCATACATAAAATAAATTTATCTAAAATTCCTCTTTAAATAAAAGTATTCATTATTTTAATATATCAAAATTTCTCTTTTTCCATTTAATTACATGGATCTCCATTATCATGGGAATTCCTCTTTTTGCATGAAAATAAAATTACCAAAAAATTTCTCTTTTCTTTAATTAATTAATTATGCATAAATACTAAAAATTAGTTTCCCATGAATTTGATGAAAATCATTCTTTTAGCATAGGATGTCCAATCCTAGAATATGGTAGGAAGTCCTCTTTTCACATTATGCATAAAAATGAGCTATGTATTAATTTCTAAAATTTTTACCATAGCTTCGCTGCTATTACTGATAATTTTTAATATTTCTAGAAAGAATAAGACTTTGTAATACAATTATGATAGAAGAACTATCTTTGAACTTAAATCCAATTTATGGAAATAAATCATAAATTTACCATAATTTTATTAACATAAAAGCATAAAAAGCCATTTTCTTAACCTCTAGCTTAACAAGCTTAGAGATTGATTTTGAAATGAGAAGCATTCATTTGCTTAAGAATTAGTCATAGGAATGAGTATTCTTTTGGGGAGAGAGAGATATACACAAGCATAAACATTAAATTTTTTATGATTAATCATTAGAACTCTTATAGAAAGCTTGATTTGCATCGAAAACAATTAATTTGAAACTTCTCAAGCTTGAGAGGGATTGAGAAGTGAAATCTTTTGACAAAATTAATGAAAACCATGAAATTACTTCTTACCTCTAGATGTGGCTTGCTTCTTTATCTTAGAAGGAATCCCCCAACCAATCAATTGGTTTAGTATATTGAGAAGAAAGCTCCAAGGATTGTTGTCACCTGCCAAGACTCTCTCCCTGATAAAGTGGTAGTGTACCTCAATGTGTTTCATCCGCACATGGAAAACTAGGTTCCTAGCCAACTGTATACTGCTAATATTGTCACAATATATGACAACCCTTCTCTCCAAATGCAACCCCAAATCAACAAGTAGCTTGCGTAACCAAGCTACCTCCACACGCTGCCATCGCAGCTCCTCTTTACTCTGCCTCTGTACCCAACAAGCCAGATGTGGATTTCTTCTTGCTGCTCCATGTCACAGCAGCACTCTCCCTAATGAAAACATAAGGTCTGAGATACTACGTGCCCAATCTGCATATGTGTACCCATATAGCTCCAATGGTACACCTGTTGCATATTACAATGCATAATCAAGAGTGGCCCTCAAATACCAAAGTGTACATTGCACACTGTCAAGATGTGGTTTGCGTAGAACCTACATAAATTGGCTCTCTAAGCCAACAATGTAACTCAAATATGGCCTACTGATTGTGACATAGATCAAACTCCCTACCATCTTCCTGTTGGGATCCTCCAACACATAACCTACATCTACACTAAGCTTGCCATTTTGATCTAATGGCACCAAGAGTGACTTACAATCAACCATCCCATACTTGGACAACATGTCCAATACATAATGTCTCTGTGATAACCAAATACCCTCAGGTGTGCGAATGGCCTCAATTACCAAAAAGTAGTGTAGATCTCCCAAATCCTTTGTTATGTTGAACCACACCTCCAAGAGGAAACTCTACACATTCACCTAATGGATGAGCAATGAAACACAACTGTCATGGGGTACTAATGCTTTGAGCTCGTGTCTCTTGAAGCCTCCAAGCTTGCATATATGCTCCAAACTCCAAGCTCCACCTCCTCACTATCACCGTGGAGTTGCTCATGCCATCACATAGGCGAATCACACTCTCTCATACACGCATAAACACACAAGCATGAGAGAGGCACAATGCTAGAATTCTCACTCCTCACTCTCTCACAAGTACAAAGGAAGAGCTCTCAATAGCATAAAGGGGATTGTGTCCTTTCATTATGAGAAAATACCTTATATAATTGGCTCTTATTCACACTTGGGCACCCAAAACTTACTAACTAGGCCTTGGGTGGCCAATGTCTCATAATGTACAACCTTTATAGTGCCTTTACATAACACTTATTAATGTCCTCAATTGAGGATCATGGTGTTAATCCAAATGGGATTAACATACTTCATCTCAAACTTTCTTTTGAGAAGACTTTTCACATGCTCAATCTCATCCAAGTTGTCACCCCCAACAATAAGATCATCTACATAGATGGTGATGATCACAATACCCTTATCACTCTTGCGCACATATAAAGAGTGATCTTCATCTGCCATATGAAAACCAATAGTGATAAGATACTCAAAAATCTTTTCATGCCATGCTCGTGGAGCTTGCTTCAGCCCATACAAAGCCTTATGAATCTTACATACATACTCCGGGTGACCTGTATTCTCAAAACCAAGTGGCTGATCCATATACACTTCTTCTTGCAAGTCACTATCCAAGAACACATTTTTTACATCCATCTGATGTAAACACTAACCTTTAGCTGTAGCCACTGCAATCACAACTCTCATAGTTTCCATCTTTGCAACCAGGGCAAATGTCGCCTCATAATCAATCCCATGTGTCTACGCATATCCTTTGGCTACCAATCTAGTCTTGTACTTGCTTATGCTTCCATCACTCTTATGTTTCACCTTATACACCCACTTACAACTAACAGCTTTCTTACCTTTAGGCAATGGCACCAAATCCCAAGTCTGATTTACATACAATGCATCCATCTCCTCATCCATAGCTTTCTCCCAACACACATTTCCAATAGCCTCATCAAAACATGTGGGTTCTACAACCTACACAACTTTTGCCATATAGGCATAGTGATGTGCCACATAACCATCATAAGTCAACCTCTACACAGGGTTATTGAACCTTCCAAATCTTTGTAACTTTGAATTCCTGTCTTCTATATCCTTCTTCACAGCAGGTGTCCTCATTGCTAGAATCCCAAGCTCCTCCTCAAGTCTCATCTCTCCGAACCACTAGACTCTCCATCAACAAGAGAATGCCCTGCAGAAATATCAGGCATATCAAGGGGTTCAACCACTTTCTCTTTGCTTTTATGTGATGTACCAACAATGTGAGATCCCGATCTCCACCGCGCAACAGATTCGGGTTACTAGCAGCGGAAGTAGCACATCATGCGTGGGTAGGGGTCTCACACTCGGGGCCTCGCCCACGGATATCCGGACAAGAGACTAATCCGTCAGTTTGTCCAAAACCGAAACCGGAAAAACTTCCTTTACCCGGAAAGCATGGGCGATTCCACCAGGATAACTCTTTACTCTAACGTAGTCAAGATCATTACGGATCAACTGATCTGACTGCACCTTTAACGGTACTTGGTCAAATCAAGGAAGAAACTTGCACTTGGATCATTGGGATCAACGCTTTTTTCCCCATCAAGAGGCACAGCCGTTGATTCCTATCCATAGAACAATTTCTATCCGGGATTTACTTCATCTATCGTAATAATAGAAATTAAATCTCGATTTACGGATCCATCAGTCCAGCCTAACCCCATCCAATCCCATGGGTTAGCCAACCGCCCAACCACTGTAGTGATGGGATCCAATTTGGAATTTGGTTAGGTTTTGTCCCGGGTACCAAGGAAAAGAGTTCCAAGGCCCCCTAGCCGGAATTTCATGCAAACATAAAACTAGCCACACCACTTACACACCCAATATGAAAATTGCCTTTTTCTTAGCATCAACTAACTTTAAAACAATCCTTTAATGAAACCATAGTACCACTGATCACAATCTCCCAATTTATCCAGTTGATTCATAATTTCCCATCATTCCTTCATCAGAGTATCTATGGCATCATTGGCAACTAGAACGCTCACCACCTGTCCACACAGGGGCCGTTTCAATAGTTCCTAGCCCATAATACTCAACAATATAATCACTTATCAAGATGGACTCTCGTTGAAGATCAGCAAGATCAACCAACAGATCCATATAAAAGAGCCATGGACTCATCCGTTGAGGACCAGCAAGGTCAGTCAACCAGATCCATGCCCGGTTCCAGAAAACAACTCTTACTCCTTGTTCCAATATCTTCCTCGACGCACGCGTGGGTGTCCTAGGCGACCCAGAGCCCGAGCACCGTATGGTCAGCACCCTCTAGGATCCTTCGCAGGTGACCTAGCGCTTCACTCATAGGCCGCTTCCTTGGTCCCTCATCCACCGTACCGGAAGCTCACCATTTTAATCGAACCGAGGCTGGTCAAGACCTCGGCCGACCTTGCTACGTGAGACGTCCTCCATTGACTCTCCGTCAGCAGTTGCAACTTTATCAGTTAGGTCTCCATGACCTTAATCACAAGACGGTCAAAATGCTTTTCCAGCATTCTTGACATAAAACAGCCATTTACAAACAGCATTTATAAACAGTTTACAAATACAATTTCTATGTTAACTCTCATTTTTCCACATTATCCCTCATACAATCCACATTACTTATTCCACATTTCATTTATATGTGTACTCATCCAATCACATCATTTTCCATCTCTTCACTTCAGATTCCTTCACGTCACATATCATATATTCACATCCATATCCACATCCATATATCTACATCCACATCCACATTCACATCCATACATCCACATCTACATGCTTATCTCCATTTTCACATCCTTATTTATACATCCACATCCCATATCCACATTCATACATACACATCCATATCCACATCCATATCCGCATTCATTCATACACATCCATATCCACATCCACATGCATACATTCATTATCACGTCCTCATTCATACATCCACATCCACATACATACAAATATCCACATCCACATTCCCATTCACATCTATACATCCATATCTACATGCACATTCACATCCATACATCCACATCTATATCCTCATTCACATCCATACATCCACATTCATGTATCCACATCTACATGCATACATCCATACATACACATCCACATTTACATCCATGCATCCACATCCACATCCTCATTCACATCCATACATCCACATTCATACATCCTCATCCACATCCACATTCACATCCATACATCCACATCTACATGCTTATCTCCATTTTCACATCCTCATTTATACATCCACATCCCATATCCACATTCATACATACACATCCATATCCACATCCACATGCATACATACATCCACATCCACATTCCCATTCACATATATACATCCATATCTACATGCACATTCACATCCATACATCCACATCTATATCCTCATTCACATCCATACATCCACATTCATGCATCCACATCTACATGCTTATCTCCATTTTCACATCCTCATTTATACATCCACATCCCATATCCACATTCATACATACACATCCATATCCACATCCACATGCATACATACATCCACATCCACATTCCCATTCACATATATACATCCATATCTACATGCACATTCACATCCATACATCCACATCTATATCCTCATTCACATCCATACATCCACATTCATGCATCCACATCTACATGCTTATCTCCATTTTCACATCCTCATTTATACATCCACATCCCATATCCACATTCATACATACACATCCATATCCACATCCATATGCATACATACATCCACATCCACATTCCCATTCACATATATACATCCATATCTACATGCACATTCACATCCATACATCCACATCTATATGCTCATTCACATCCATACATCCACATTCATGCATCCACATCTACATGCATACATCCATACATCCACATCCACATTTACATCCATGCATCCACACCTACATCCTCATTCACATCCATACATCCACATTCATACATCCATACATCCACATTCATACATCCACATCCACATCCACATTCACATCCATACATCCACATCTACATGCTTATCTCCATTTTCACATCCTCATTTATACATCCACATCCCATATCCACATTCATATATACACATCCATATCCATATCCACATGCATCTTATCATATCTTATCACTTCCCATATCTTTTATGCATACCTCTATGCATGAAATTCAATTATGCTAAAAGTAACACTTTTATAATAAAATATTCAACTTTTATGCATACCTCTATGCATGAAATCCAATATGATAAAAGTAACACTTTTGATATAAAAAAATTATCCTTTATGCATACTTCTATGCATGAAAATTAAAATGATAAAAGTAACACTTTTGATATAAAATTTTTCCTTTATGCATACTTCTATGCATGAAAATTAAAAATGATAAAAGTAACACTTTTAATATAAAAAAATTATCCTTTATGCATACTTCTATGCATGAAAATTAAAAATGATAAAAGTAACACTTTTGATATAAAAAATTTTCCTTTATGCATACTTCTATGTATGAAAATTAAAAATGATAAAAGTAACACTTTTAATATAAAAAAAATTATCCTTTATGCATGATATTAAAATTTAATTTCTCCATGATTATAATGAAATTCTTTCAATTAATCTAGGATGATAATTCCTAGAATATGGTAGGAAGTCCTCTTTTTATGCTTTGAATGAAATTATTTTATGCATAATTTTTATAAAAATTTTGCCATAGCTCCGCTGCTATGACTGATAAATCTCAATTTTTTCTAAGGGATAAAGCTTATCATTAAGGAAATAATTAAAATGATCTCTAATTGGATCATTAATCTATAATGGATTGAATCATCAATATGCATAAACTAAAAGCATAGGAAAAAGCCATTAATTTGGCCTCAAGCATAGCTTAATCTTGGATTAAGGAAAAGCTTTATGAAAAGCTTCATGTGGATTGAGAATGGGTCATGAGTATGACCATTTCTTGAGTGAGAGAGAGAAATTACATAAAAACCATTAGAATTTAAACATAAATAAAAATTAACTTCAATAGCATTTATTAAATTATGTAACTCTTCACTACTATTCACCAATTAACTTTAATAGCATTAAAAAAATCATACCAATTAAGCTTCTTAAGCTTGAGAGGGGTTGAGAAGAGAGAAACATTGAGAAATTATAGAAAGATCAATATTCACTAATTACCTTACAAATTGCTTGATTCTTTGTTCATGGTAGAGGCCCCCAACCAATAAATTGGTTAAGTATGTTGATGGAGCCACTAATGGGGATTGAAGAAAGAGGGAAGCTCCAAAAACTAGTGAATTATTAAATGAATTCACAGTTCTTGGCTTAGGTGGAGTAGAGTAACGATGCATAAACACTATATATTTTTCAACAAGGGGGAGGCTTCTATTTATAGGAAAAATTGAGCTCCTAACCAAACAAACTGATTCTAGAATTTTCCAAATCAGTTTGGTCAATTTTTGACCATTTTTAGGTCAGTTAAGCTAACTTTTTGGAACTAGACTTGAATGAGGAGAGAGGAGAGATGAAATATCTCAATTTTTATGAGTTTAAAACTCATTCAAGCATGTGAAATATGCACCTCCTTTAAAGAACTCCCCTTCCTTACATATGTGTCATAATGGAATCATTTTAATATTGCTCATAGTTTTTTTTACTAATAAACCTTGTACATTTTCAACTCTTCATCTTATGTGAAATATGCACCTCCTTTAAAGAACTCCCCTTCCTTACATATGTGTCATAATGGAATCATTTTAATATTGCTCATAGTTTTTTACTAATAAACCTTGTACATTTTCAACTCTTCATCTTATGTGAGCATTTAAGGGACTCCCCTTCCTTACATATGTGTCATAATAAAATCATTATACCCAAAATATCTCATATTTTTAATATTGCACATAGTTTTTTTACTAATAAACCTTGTACATTTTCAACTCTTCACCTCATGTGAGCATTTACTCATTTTTGGGTATTTTCTTTTTACAAGTTGGATTTATCTCCTCCCTACACATGGATTGATGCTATTGGTCCATAGGAACCTTAATTGGACCATAGTCTAAAGATTTCTGAAAATCTAGACCCTTAGGCTAAGGTTCTTTATACCTATTTTCAATTAATTCCAATTGCACATTGGAAAATTCTTTTTTGAATTTCTGTTTCAGGGAAACTCGTCTGAATTAGAAGAGATATTTTTCTATCCAAAAATATTCAAAATCTGAATATTCTCTCTCTAGAATATTTTTCTCTCTCTAGGCTAAAACAGATAGAAACAAGGTCTTTATATTTCTGAAGAGGGATTGATTACAAGGAAAGATACTAGATATCAAAAAGGGGGTGGGGGAGGAATCTTACATTCTACCCCACTTAAAAAATGCGAGATGTCCTCATCTCGCAAACTGGGATAATTTCGCAAGATGCACGAATATGAGACTTAAAGAAAAATTTTAATCAAGATTAACCACCAAGAAACGTCTTAAAGAGAGCAAGATTCAAAATAAGAACAAGATTTAAACTTTATTCATTCTCGGAACTTATACAGTAAAGATAGAAGAACTCTTTACACTTCCATAAGCCCGTCCATCATATGATCACAAAAGCAGTCCTCACAAGCTGCACAAGTATAAGGTAACTCATCTATGGGAATAATTCTGTTGGTTATTGCTGCACCTATCTCAGTGGTATGAGGTGATCTAACAAAAGGACCTCTGAGAGGCAAGCCAAAAACGAGATAAAGGCATATCTTCTCATGAGGAAGAAAACATGCCAGTAAGAAGACCCGCTCAGAAAACCCAAGATGCCTTGATCTCATGACACAGTAATATCGGGGACCCAAACCCAAAGATTCAATAACCATGGCCAAGCGGACATTGTTACGAAAGTGCTGCTGACCCCAGGGTGTTACCCTAGTTATGTTTTGATAGGTCCGCCATTTGGTTTGCGCTACAGAAGTTCCCAAGTGAGGGAAAAGTGAGCGCTCATACTGCTCTATAAAATCCTTCTTCACAGATTCACTTGCGTCTTGAAGGTGAGGAATCATTATGGATAAAACTAGTTCTTGTTGCCAAGCCATGAAGGAGATTAAGAAAGAAAGGAGATCGATGGAAGTAAGATTACTGTGAGCGACAAGTAAAAGTTACGACTTATATAAAGGAAGGAGCTAGCGTAACTTAGAAGCCAACGGTATCTTGCCACTGAAGTTTTACCGTCTTTCCATGATTTGGGTTTGGCACATTTTTCTATAGAAGGTATTCAGAACTTTGAGATGAGGAGATAAAAGAAGTTCGTAAGCTAGATCACCTACTTTCTTTGGTCCACAATATCTGGGAGATAACTTCTTATTCTTCCCAAGAGATAAAGAACTTCTTTTGGGCCGTACTCGAATGAAGACCAAAACCTTGATATCCAAAACATCGATTCTCACTTCGGAACTCATTGTTCTGAATCCTTAAAACAGGTGGGACTCTTGAGAAGTATTCAGGGAAAAGGTTCTAAACAGAATCTTTCTTTTATTTTAGAGAGAGAATAATTATAAGATCAGAAAGGGAGATTCTTACTCCTGTATACCTCGAAGGCTGGGGAGAAATCTTACATTCTACCCCACTTAAAAAGTGCGAGATGTCCTCATCTCGCAAGGTAGAGGACAACTCTTTTTCTTAACATCCAATTTTATTTTGGGGTTCCTTATATTCTGGTCAACCCAACAGAACACTGGGATAAATATCCCTTATATAGAACTCATCATTAATATTCAGATCGTATCATTCATATCTTTAACATGATAATGGTCCATTAGACTGAAAAATTTCCTTCTGAACATTCCTCCACGGGAATTTCAGTCAAGCAAGTTCTCAATTTGTCATCCCTTAACTTGATCTACTGATCAAGTGTTAATAGTAACAATTTGACAGCACAACCCACTAATCTCATAGTGATTTGCTGAATTCATTATCATCATTCTAGTTATGAATATCATCACTGGGACTCGTCCCATTCATCCTCATTGTGGTTTTGTTCAGATTTTTATATTTCAACTAATTTCAGAAATCATCATTTTTCAATCAGAATTTTCAATCAGAATCCAATTCAATTCATCAATTCTCAAACAGAATTAAAAATCATATCAACCACATTCGAATTCATCATCTGGATAGCATTAACGCTTAAAATTTCAAGTCTTAGATTTACTTGTATATACTGTCAGTAAAGAGCTGTAGTATACTCTCGGTATATACGGGTAGTCACGGCCCTTGGAATTATAAGGTAAATACCATCATGTCTAGGCCTCAAGCAAGTCAGGGATTCTATATAATTGCGATACTTCCATCTGAAGACCCAATTACCAATTTACAAATTTTAGTTTGAATATCAAATTGTATGACTTATATCACACAATTACAACCTTTTTGTGTCTCTTGATAAATGTTTGACATATTTGTCTTCTCAGTTGATCTTTATTAACCAAAGGCTCTGATACCAACTGTGAGATCCCGATCTCCACCGCGCAACAGATTCGGGTTACTAGCAGCGGAAGTAGCACATCATGCGTGGGTAGGGGTCTCACACTCGGGGCCTCGCCCACGGATATCCGGACAAGAGACTAATCCGTCGGTTTGTCCAAAACCGAAACCGGAAAAACTTCCTTTACCCGGAAAGCATGGGCGATTCCACCAGGATAACTCTTTACTCTAACGTAGTCAAGATCATTACGGATCAACTGATCTGACTGCACCTTTAACGGTACTTGGTCAAATCAAGGAAGAAACTTGCACTTGGATCATTGGGATCAACGCTTTTTTCCCCATCAAGAGGCACAGCCGTTGATTCCTATCCATAGAACAATTTCTATCCGGGATTTACTTCATCTATCGTAATAATAGAAATTAAATCTCGATTTACGGATCCATCAGTCCAGCCTAACCCCATCCGATCCCATGGGTTAGCCAACCGCCCAACCACTGTAGTGATGGAATCCAATTTGGAATTTGGTTAGGTTTTGTCCCGGGTACCAAGGAAAAGAGTTCCAAGGCCCCCTAGCCGGAATTTCATGCAAACATAAAACTAGCCACACCACTTACACACCCAATATGAAAATTACCTTTTTCTTAGCATCAACTAACTTTAAAACAATCCTTTAATGAAACCATAGTACCACTGATCACAATCTCCCAATTTATCCAGTTGATTCATAATTTCCCATCATTCCTTCATCAGAGTATCTATGGCATCATTGGCAACTAGAACGCTCACCACCTGTCCACACAGGGGCCGTTTCAATAGTTCCTAGCCCATAATACTCAACAATATAATCACTTATCAAGATGGACTCTCGTTGAAGATCAGCAAGATCAACCAACAGATCCATATAAAAGGGCCATGGACTCATCTGTTGAGGACTAGCAAGGTCAGTCAACCAGATCCATGCCCGGTTCCAGAAAACAACTCTTACTCCTTGTTCCAATATCTTCCTCGACGCACGCGTGGGTATCCTAGGCGACCCAGAGCCCGAGCACCGTATGGTCAGCACCCTCTAGGATCCTTCGCAGGTGACCTAGCGCTTCACTCATAGGCCGCTTCCTTGGTCCCTCATCCACCGTACCGGAAGCTCACCATTTTAATCGAACCGAGGCTGGTCAAGACCTCGGCCGACCTTGCTACGTAAGACGTCCTCCATTGACTCTCCGTCAGCAGTTGCAACTTTATCAGTTAGGTCTCCATGACCTTAATCACAAGACGGTCAAAATGCTTTTCCAGCATTCTTGACATAAAACAGCCATTTACAAACAGCATTTATAAACAGTTTACAAATACAATTTCTATGTTAACTCTCATTTTTCCACATTATCCCTCATACAATCCACATTACTTATTCCACATTTCATTTATATGTGTACTCATCCAATCACATCATTTTCCATCTCTTCACTTCAGATTCCTTCACGTCACATATTATATATTCACATCCATATCCACATCCATACATCTACATCCACATCCACATTCACATCCATACATCCACATCTACATGCTTATCTCCATTTTCACATCCTTATTTATACATCCACATCCCATATCCACATTCATACATACACATCCATATCCACATCCATATCCGCATTCATTCATACACATCCATATCCACATCCACATGCATACATTCATTATCACGTCCTCATTCATACATCCACATCCACATACATACAAACATCCACATCCACATTCCCATTCACATCTATACATCCATATCTACATGCACATTCACATCCATACATCCACATCTATATCCTCATTCACATCCATACATCCACATTCATGTATCCACATCTACATGCATACATCCATACATACACATCCACATTTACATCCATGCATCCACATCCACATCCTCATTCACATCCATACATCCACATTCATACATCCTCATCCACATCCACATTCACATCCATACATCCACATCTACATGCTTATCTCCATTTTCACATCCTCATTTATACATCCACATCCCATATCCACATTCATACATACACATCCATATCCACATCCACATGCATACATACATCCACATCCACATTCCCATTCACATATATACATCCATATCTACATGCACATTCACATCCATACATCCACATCTATATCCTCATTCACATCCATACATCCACATTCATGCATCCACATCTACATGCTTATCTCCATTTTCACATCCTCATTTATACATCCACATCCCATATCCACATTCATACATACACATCCATATCCACATCCACATGCATACATACATCCACATCCACATTCCCATTCACATATATACATCCATATCTACATGCACATTCACATCCATACATCCACATCTATATCCTCATTCACATCCATACATCCACATTCATGCATCCACATCTACATGCTTATCTCCATTTTCACATCCTCATTTATACATCCACATCCCATATCCACATTCATACATACACATCCATATCCACATCCACATGCATACATACATCCACATCCACATTCCCATTCACATATATACATCCATATCTACATGCACATTCACATCCATACATCCACATCTATATGCTCATTCACATCCATACATCCACATTCATGCATCCACATCTACATGCATACATCCATACATCCACATCCACATTTACATCCATGCATCCACACCTACATCCTCATTCACATCCATACATCCACATTCATACATCCATACATCCACATTCATACATCCACATCCACATCCACATTCACATCCATACATCCACATCTACATGCTTATCTCCATTTTCACATCCTCATTTATACATCCACATCCCATATCCACATTCATATATACACATCCATATCCATATCCACATGCATCTTATCATATCTTATCACTTCCCATATCTTTTATGCATACCTCTATGCATGAAATTCAATTATGCTAAAAGTAACACTTTTATAATAAAATATTCAACTTTTATGCATACCTCTATGCATGAAATCCAATATGATAAAAGTAACACTTTTGATATAAAAAAATTATCCTTTATGCATACTTCTATGCATGAAAATTAAAATGATAAAAGTAACACTTTTGATATAAAAATTTTCCTTTATGCATACTTCTATGCATGAAAATTAAAAATGATAAAAGTAACACTTTTAATATAAAAAAATTATCCTTTATGCATACTTCTATGCATGAAAATTAAAAATGATAAAAGTAACACTTTTGATATAAAAAATTTTCCTTTATGCATACTTCTATGTATGAAAATTAAAAATGATAAAAGTAACACTTTTAATATAAAAAAAATTATCCTTTATGCATGATATTAAAATTTAATTTCTCCATGATTATAATGAAATTCTTTCAATTAATCTAGGATGATAATTCCTAGAATATGGTAGGAAGTCCTCTTTTTATGCTTTGAATGAAATTATTTTATGCATAATTTTTATAAAAATTTTGCCATAGCTCCGCTGCTATGACTGATAAATCTCAATTTTTTCTAAGGGATAAAGCTTATCATTAAGGAAATAATTAAAATGATCTCTAATTGGATCATTAATCTATAATGGATTGAATCATCAATATGCATAAACTAAAAGCATAGGAAAAAGCCATTAATTTGGCCTCAAGCATAGCTTAATCTTGGATTAAGGAAAAGCTTTATGAAAAGCTTCATGTGGATTGAGAATGGGTCATGAGTATGACCATTTCTTGAGTGAGAGAGAGAAATTACATAAAAACCATTAGAATTTAAACATAAATAAAAATTAACTTCAATAGCATTTATTAAATTATGTAACTCTTCACTACTATTCACCAATTAACTTTAATAGCATTAAAAAAATCATACCAATTAAGCTTCTCAAGCTTGAGAGGGGTTGAGAAGAGAGAAACATTGAGAAATTATAGAAAGATCAATATTCACTAATTACCTTACAAATTGCTTGATTCTTTGTTCACGGTAGAGGCCCCCAACCAATCAATTGGTTAAGTATGTTGATGGAGCCACTAATGGGGATTGAAGAAAGAGGGAAGCTCCAAAAACTAGTGAATTATTAAATGAATTCACAGTTCTTGGCTTAGGTGGAGTAGAGTAACGATGCATAAACACTATATTTTTCAACAAGGGGGAGGCTTCTATTTATAGGAAAAATTGAGCTCCTAACCAAACAAACTGATTCTAGAATTTTCCAAATCAGTTTGGTCAATTTTTGACCATTTTTAGGTCAGTTAAGCTAACTTTTTGGAACTAGACTTGAATGAGGAGAGAGGAGAGATGAAATATCTCAATTTTTATGAGTTTAAAACTCATTCAAGCATGTGAAATATGCACCTCCTTTAAAGAACTCCCCTTCCTTACATATGTGTCATAATGGAATCATTTTAATATTGCTCATAGTTTTTTTTACTAATAAACCTTGTACATTTTCAACTCTTCATCTTATGTGAAATATGCACCTCCTTTAAAGAACTCCCCTTCCTTACATATGTGTCATAATGGAATCATTTTAATATTGCTCATAGTTTTTTACTAATAAACCTTGTACATTTTCAACTCTTCATCTTATGTGAGCATTTAAGGGACTCCCCTTCCTTACATATGTGTCATAATAAAATCATTATACCCAAAATATCTCATATTTTTAATATTGCACATAGTTTTTTTACTAATAAACCTTGTACATTTTCAACTCTTCACCTCATGTGAGCATTTACTCATTTTTGGGTATTTTCTTTTTACAAGTTGGATTTATCTCCTCCCTACACATGGATTGATGCTATTGGTCCATAGGAACCTTAATTGGACCATAGTCTAAAGATTTCTGAAAATCTAGACCCTTAGGCTAAGGTTCTTTATACCTATTTTCAATTAATTCCAATTGCACATTGAAAAATTCTTTTTTGAATTTTTGTTTCAGGGGAACTCATCTGAATTAGAAGAGATATTTTTCTATCCAAAAATATTCAAAATCTGAATATTCTCTCTCTAGAATATTTTTCTCTCTCTAGGCTAAAACAGATAGAAACAAGGTCTTTATATTTCTGAAGAGGGATTGATTACAAGGAAAGATACTAGACATCAAAAAGGGGGTGGGGGAGGAATCTTACAAACAACATTTCCAGAATTGGTATTATGACGATGTGCCACTCCATGGTCTATCAACATAATCGCTGGATGACGACTCTCCTGGTGGTCCACTGAATGACTGTGATTGCTGGCTTACATTTTGTGCAACCAAGTTTCCACTTGAATCAACCCCAATAGCATCTTTTTGAGCAGCATACCAGCTACTCATCTCATCAAATACAATATCCCTGCTTACCTTCAATTCACGTGTAGCAAGATTATAGCATCTATATCCCTTTTGCTCAAGGGAATACCCAATAAAGACAAATTTTTATGCCTTTGAATCTAGCTTAGTAAACAACTCATCTGGCACATGCACATATGCAATAGATCCAAAAACTTTCAAGTGAGATGAATCAAGTTTCCTACCAGTAAACTTCTCCTCTGGCGTTATATCATGTATGGTTGCAGTAGGAGTCCTGTTCATGATATAAACTGCTATAGACACAGCCTCAGCCCAATAGCTATGGGAATATTCTTCTCTGCCATCAATGTTTGTGCTATCTCTGCAATGTGCTTGTTTTAATGCTCAGCAAATCCATTTTGTTGCGGAGTGTATCTATATCTAAATTGTCTCTAAATGCCATTCTTTCGTAAAAATTCAGAAAACTCATTGGAGAAGTATTCTCCCCCTCCATTTGACCTTAGGCACTTCACATGCTTTCCTGTCTGTTTTTCAGCCATCACTCTGAAATTTTGAAAATGAGTGAACACTTCACTCTTCTCCTTCATGAAATAAACCCACACTTTCCTCCTGTGGTCATGAATGAATGTTACATAGTACCTGCAACCACCCATAGACATAGTTGCGCAAGACCCGTACATCTGAATGCACAACATCTAGTATATTCTTGCTCATATTTCTTTCATGTGGAAATACATGCTTTGTTTTCTTTCAAAATTGACATGCTTCACATACTTTTTGCATACCTTTAACCTTAAACTTAGGCAACCCTATCACAATCTCTTTAATCTGCATACACTTCATTCTTTGCACATTTACATGCCCAATTCTCTTATGCCAATGTGTGTATCTGCAACAACTCTTGAACCATTTGCAAACATTTCTACACTCACTTCAGGCATATTTACATTCAATGTACATTCTGTCCACTATGTTGTCTTTTGTAACCAACTTGCACTTATCTTTACAGTCTTCTACATAACAGCCATCAGGGTTAAACCGGACCTAGAAACCCTGCTCAATCATCTGCCCAATAGAAACTGGATTCTTTGTAATGTTCAGAACATGAAGTACATCTGCAAGGTCCTTCACGTTACCATCCTGCATAGACAATGGCACATCTCCAACATGAGCAATCGGATGAGTAGTGTCATCCCCCTGTTTCAACAAAACCTGGTTTTTCAAGATTCTTCATTTCCTTGAACCACTCACCATGACTTATCATGTGGTTTAAAGCACCTGAATCAACATACCATACGTCATCCTTACATTTCCAGACACAACATTAACCACATGTTGCATAACAAACAACCTCTCATTATCCTCATTATTTCTACTAGAGGATACATAGTTGTTTTGCTGCAATTTTCCATTTCGCATGTCACTCTGCTTCTTATAGTAATCTGCCTACACATGTCCAGGCTTACCACAATAAAAATAGCCTCATGTATCATTATGTTGTCTTTGCCAGTTACCATGACCTTGTTGACTCCCCCCCGCCTCTAAAACTAGCCTCTTCCACCTATGTGTTATTGTTGCGAATCCCAGGACTATTGTTGCTAGTGGCTGACCATAATTCTATTTACCTGTTCGGCCACACGACCTTGGCCACATCCACGACCTCTACCTCATCTCTACCTGCAGTTGTGTGGAAGGCTTGCTGCTCTAAATTGTTTTTGTTTTGTGAAGATTATTGATCTTAACCCAAGTTCTTCTCTTCAATGATTAGCATTGACACCAAATCTGTGAAGTTGGGAATGCTCTCTTGAGTTTGAATAGATGTCTTGAATGCCTTGTATTGTGGCCCGAGACCATGTAGACACACTTCCACCTTATTATCATCATCAACAGAAACAGCAATTGATACAAGGGATTCCACAATGCCCTTGATCTTCAAGGCATAATCATTCACAGACATGTTTTTCTTCTCCATAGTGTATGAAGCTCATTCTTCAACTGAATCTTTCATGCCTTGGTGTTAGTTTCATACAGCTTCACCAAGGTATCCCATGCCTCCTTAAATTGATTCCAATCCTTGAATTCTTTTACATCTGCAACAATTGGATTAATCTCCGGTATCTCTGGTGCCTCCTCATGTTCACCTTAAATGTAGTCCTAGTAACCTTTTCCCATCAAAAAATTTATCAATCTAAACCTCCAAGCATGGAAGTTGTTCTTGTCAAGATTCTCTGCAACAATCTGGTTTATTCCATCATTCGACATCTTATACCAAAAACAACACTTTTGTTTGACCTACACAAATTGTTGTATTCTTGCCGTGGTATACTACACCCAAATTTTGACAACCAGTGACCTTAATTTGCATACATACACCCAATGGCAACTTTGAGACCTCTTTTTGCAGCACACACAGTGTCTTCACAACCAATCGTCCTTCCTACAATTCCAAAAACAAAGTTCTGCAGCAGACACAGCAAAGAATTGAAACTTGCCCGTAGTGCCCGTGAACGCCAACTGCGAACTAAAAAAAGGAGGTGCAGACGCACCCAAAACACATTTTTGGCCCAAAAATATATGTCCCAATGGAGAATATAGTTGCCATGTACCTTTGCTCCTGTGAAGAAATCTCCTCAATTGGAGTTCGTTTACCGGTGCCTCCCGAAGAGCTCCCGACAAGGGTGTAGTAGCCAACACAAAGGGGGAAGAGTAGATGAAGCTCTTACCCTCGTACTGCTTCTTACGATTCTCTTTCTTGCTGCTCAGCCCTTAGCGTGAACCAGGCCCTAATACCATGAAAAGATATAGGGGAGAAGAGAGCTCGAGCTCTTGCAAAAGCACACACACACTCACACAAACCCTAGAAGAGAACACACAAGATAAGAGGCTGAAAATTCTTCTTCTTCTTCACACAACAAAAGAGGCCTACAAAGAAGATAAAGTGACTAACACACATAATCGAGTATATACAAATGGTCCATACTGTGAACACGCTAAGTGGAGTGGGTAGGTGTGGACTAGTCGGTGTAGTCTAGCTGTAGAATCTTTGGCAAAGATATGTCGATGCCAGTTACCAAACCCGCCAGTGATGTAAATGTCGAACGGTCATGCAGGCGCCTCGTGAGTGTCAGCTCATGTTGAGCTTGACATCTTGACATCTTAACACCTTGGGCCTTTCCCATTGGGGTCTTTGACCTTGACTGTAAGACCAACGATGGTCGCTCACATCAGTTGCGCACCTGGACAGTGTGGATGCACTAATTTTGGCCACCTATGTTTATGCGCATGCATGCGAAAGGCAAGGTTTTCTTCCATCAATAAACAAATGCGGCCACCCTTTTTCCAAAAAAAAAGGTTCTTTTTGCCATAAAAGCAACCATTTGTGGCTAAAACAATAAAGAAAAGAAGAAAGTAGAGAGAGGGAGTAAAAGGAGAGGACTAGCCCATTCAAAAAATCTATATAAACCACCATCTAGCTTCATTTCAAGGAGTGTAGAGAAGGGAAGGAGGGAGCTTCATTTCAAGAGAAATTAAAGAGAGAAGTGTTGAGCTTGAGGAGCTTCATATTAATTGGAGCATGAAGAGGAGTTGAGCTTCACATCAAGTGTCTTCTCCCTTTTCAAGTTTTTTTCCCTTATTATACAAGAGGAGTTTTTTTAAAACATTATATGATTGTATGGGGTTTTCCCTTTGAGTATACAAGTGAATAGCGATTGTCATTTCTTTCTCATTTCATGAGTATTGTTCACATTAGTTGATGCTATGGAGTTCTGCTAATTTATCTCAATCCATTCTCAGTTGATGCTATGGAGTTCTGCTAATTTATCTCAATCCATTCTCAGTTTACAAGCTTTGTGTGCTTCACTAAGTGTTCTTGGATTTTGCTTGTTGGGTTTGAGCTATGGGTGTTGAGCACTATGGTGAGAGTAGAGGGAGTGCTCCATTCTTGGTCTAGTTGTTGCCTTACAATGAGCTAATAGAGGATGCTATAGAGGTCTATCTTCCTTTATTGTCTTTAATAGTAGCACACAACTAAGCTGAAATTAAGGCTACACCGTTGCTAACTCAAATGACATATCAAGGGTGTAACAATGTTCACTAAGGAGAAAGAGGCTTTTTGCTTTGCACATAGTAGCACACACGAAAGGTGAAATTTAGGCTACACCTTTGCTAAATCAAAATGACATATCAAGGTTATAACAATTTAGTTTTAAATAAATGATTAGCTAAATCTTATTATAAGTGAATTAACTAAAGTTTATTCAAGTCATTAAAGTCCTTTAGTTTATTAA